>NW_028166140.1:330213-503825 GCF_964263955.1 Coregonus lavaretus
CCTCCTCCCACCCTCCCCCTCACCTCCTCCTCCCTCCTCCCCCTCTCCACCTCACCCTCCCTCCCACCCTCCTCCCCCATCTCCCACCCCTTCCCTCCTCCCCTCTCCAACTCCTCCTCCTCCCCTCTCCTCCTCCACCTCTCCAACTCAATACCTCCTCCTCCTCCTCCACCTCTCCAACTATACCCTCCTCCCTCCTCCACCTCTCCAACTATCCTCCTCCTCCCTCCTCCACCTCTCCAACTAACCTCCTCCTCCCTCCTCCACCTCTCCAACTATACCTCCTCCTCCTCACCTCTCCAACTATACCTCCTCCTCCCTCCTCCACCTCTCCAACTATACCTCCTCCTCCTCCCACCTCTATACCTCCTCTCCTCCACCTCTCCAACTATACCTCCTCCTCCCCACCTCTCCAACTATACCTCCTCCTCCCTCCTCCACCTCTCCAACTATACCTCCTCCCTCCTCCACCCTCCTCCACCTCTCCAACTATACCTCCTCCTCCCTCCTCCACCTCTCCAACTATACCTCCTCCTCCTCCTCCACCTCTCCAACTATACCTCCCTCCTCCCTCCTCCACCTCTCCAACTATACCTCCTCCTCCACCTCTCCAACTATACCTCCCTCTCCCCTCCTCCCCTCCCACATACCTCCTCCTCCACCTCTCCAACTATACCTCCTCCTCCCTCCTCCACCTCTCCAACTATACCTCCTCCTCCCTCCTCCACCTCTCCAACTATACCTCCTCCTCCACCTCTCCAACTATACCTCCTCCCCCTCCTCCACCTCTCCAACTATACCTCCTCCTCCACCTCTCCAACTATCCTCCTCTCCACCTCTCCAACTATACCCTCCTCCTCCTCCTCCACCTCTCCAACTATACCTCCTCCTCCCTCCTCCACCTCTCCAACTATACCTCCTCCTCCTCCCACCTCTCCAACTATACCTCCTCCTCCCCTCTCCAACTATACCTCCTCCTCCCTCCTCCACCTCTCCAACTATACCTCCTCCTCCACCTCTCCAACTATACCTCCTCCTCCCTCCTCCACCTCTCCAACTATACCTCCTCCTCCACCTCTCCAACTATACCTCCTCCCTCCTCCACCTCTCCAACTATACCTCCTCCTCCCACCTCTCCAACTATACCTCCTCCTCCACCTCTCCAACTATACCTCCTCCTCCTCCTCCACCTCTCCAACTATACCTCCTCCCCTCTCCAACTATACCTCCTCCTCCACCTCTCCAACTATACCTCCTCCTCCCTCCCTCCACCTCTCCAACTATACCTCCTCCTCCACCTCTCCAACTATACCTCCTCCTCCCTCCTCCACCTCTCCAACTATACCTCCTCCTCCCTCCTCCACCTCTCCAACTATACCTCCTCCTCCCTCCTCCACCTCTCCAACTATACCTCCTCCTCCACCTCTCCAACTATACCTCCTCCTCCTCCTCCACCTCTCCAACTATACCTCCTCCTCCACCTCTCCAACTATACCTCCTCCTCCCTCCTCCACCTCTCCAACTATGCCTCCTCCTCCACCTCTCCAACTATACCTCCTCCTCCCTCCTCCACCTCTCCAACTATGCCTCCTCCTCCACCTCTCCAACTATACCTCCTCCTCCACCTCTCCAACTATACCTCCTCCTCCCTCCTCCACCTCTCCAACTATACCTCCTCCTCCACCTCTCCAACTATACCTCCTCCTCCACCTCTCCAACTATACCTCCCTCCTCCCTCCTCCACCTCTCCAACTATACCTCCTCCTCCCTCCTCCACCTCTCCAACTATACCTCCTCCTCCACCTCTCCAACTATACCTCCTCCCTCCTCCCACCTCTCCAACTATACCTCCTCCTCCACCTCTCCAACTATACCTCCCTCCTCCACCTCTCCAACTATACCTCCCTCCTCCCTCCTCCTCCACCTCTCCAACTATACCTCCTCCTCCCTCCTCCACCTCTCCAACTATACCTCCTCCTCCACCTCTCCAACTATACCTCCTCCTCCCTCCTCCACCTCTCCAACTATACCTCCTCCTCCACCTCTCCAACTATACCTCCTCCTCCCTCCTCCACCTCTCCAACTATACCTCCTCCTCCCTCCTCCACCTCTCCAACTATACCTCCCTCCTCCACCTCTCCAACTATACCTCCCTCCTCCACCTCTCCAACTATACCTCCTCCTCCACCTCTCCAACTATACCTCCCTCCTCCACCTCTCCAACTATACCTCCTCCTCCCTCCTCCTCCACCTCTCCAACTATACCTCCTCCTCCCTCCTCCTCCACCTCTCCAACTATACCTCCCTCCTCCACCTCTCCAACTATACCTCCCTCCTCCACCTCTCCAACTATACCTCCTCCTCCACCTCTCCAACTATACCTCCTCCTCCCTCCTCCACCTCTCCAACTATACCTCCTCCTCCCTCCTCCACCTCTCCAACTATACCTCCTCCTCCCTCCTCCACCTCTCCAACTATACCTCCCTCCTCCACCTCTCCAACTATACCTCCTCCTCCACCTCTCCAACTATACCTCCTCCTCCCTCCTCCACCTCTCCAACTATACCTCCTCCCTCCCTCTCCACCTCTCCAACTATACCTCCTCCTCCCTCCTCCACCTCTCCAACTATACCTCCTCCTCCACCTCTCCAACTATACCTCCTCCTCCCTCCTCCACCTCTCCAACTATACCTCCCTCCTCCACCTCTCCAACTATACCTCCTCCTCCACCTCTCCAACTATACCTCCTCCTCCACCTCTCCAACTATACCTCCTCCTCCACCTCTCCAACTATACCTCCTCCTCCACCTCTCCAACTATACCTCCTCCTCCACCTCTCGAACTATACTTCCTCCTCCACCTCTCCAACTATACCTCCTCCTCCCTCCTCCACCTCTCGAACTATACCTCCCTCCTCCCCCTCTCCAACTATACCTCCTCCTCCCCCTCTCCAACTATACCTCCTCCTCCCTCCTCCACCTCTCCAACTATACCTCCTCCTCCACCTCTCCAACTATACCTCCTCCTCCACCTCTCCAACTATACTCCTCCTCCCTCCTCCACCTCTCCAACTATACCTCCTCCTCCCTCCTCCACCTCTCCAACTATACCTCCTCCTCCCTCCTCCACCTCTCCAACTATACCTCCTCCTCCACCTCTCCAACTATACCTCCTCCTCCCTCCTCCACCTCTCCAACTATACCTCCTCCTCCCTCCTCCACCTCTCCAACTATACCTCCCTCCTCCCCCTCTCCAACTATACCTCCCTCCTCCCTCCTCCACTTCTCCAACTATACCTCCTCCTCCACCTCTCCAACTATACCTCCCTCCTCCCTCCTCCACTTCTCCAACTATACCTCCTCCTCCACCTCTCCAACTATACCTCCTCCTCCACCTCTCCAACTATACCTCCTCCTCCCTCCTCCACCTCTCCAACTATACCTCCTCCTCCCTCCTCCACCTCTCCAACTATACCTCCTCCTCCCTCCTCCACCTCTCCAACTATACCTCCTCCTCCTCCTCCACCTCTCCAACTATACCTCCTCCTCCCTCCTCCACCTCTCCAACTATGCCTCCTCCTCCACCTCCACCTCTCCAACTATACCTCCCTCCTCCACCTCTCCAACTATACCTCCTCCTCCACCTCTCCAACTATACCTCCTCCTCCCTCCTCCACCTCTCCAACTATACCTCCCTCCTCCCTCCTCCACCTCTCCAACTATACCTCCTCCTCCCTCCTCCACCTCTCCAACTATGCCTCCTCCTCCACCTCTCCAACTATACCTCCTCCTCCACCTCTCCAACTATACCTCCTCCTCCACCTCTCCAACTATACCTCCTCCTCCACCTCTCCAACTATACCTCCTCCTCCCTCCTCCACCTCTCCAACTATACCTCCCTCCTCCCTCCTCCACCTCTCCAACTATACCTCCTCCTCCACCTCTCCAACTATACCTCCTCCTCCACCTCTCCAACTATACCTCCACCTCTCCAACTATACCTCCTCCTCCACCTCTCCAACTATACCTCCTCCTCCCTCCACCTCTCCAACTATACCTCCTCCTCCACCTCTCCAACTATACCTCCTCCTCCCTCCTCCACCTCTCCAACTATACCTCCTCCTCCACCTCTCCAACTATACCTCCTCCTCCACCTCTCCAACTATACCTCCTCCTCCACCTCTCCAACTATACCTCCACCTCTCCAACTATACCTCCTCCTCCCTCCTCCACCTCTCCAACTATACCTCCCTCCTCCACCTCTCCAACTATACCTCCTCCTCCACCTCTCCAACTATACCTCCTCCTCCACCTCTCCAACTATACCTCCACCTCTCCAACTATACCTCCTCCTCCACCTCTCCAACTATACCTCCTCCTCCACCTCTCCAACTATACCTCCACCTCTCCAACTATACCTCCTCCTCCACCTCTCCAACTATACCTCCTCCTCCCTCCTCCACCTCTCCAACTATACCTCCTCCTCCACCTCTCCAACTATACCTCCTCCTCCCTCCTCCACCTCTCCAACTATACCTCCTCCTCCACCTCTCCAACTATACCTCCTCCTCCACCTCTCCAACTATACCTCCTCCTCCACCTCTCCAACTATACCTCCTCCTCCCTCCTCCACCTCTCCAACTATACCTCCTCCTCCCTCCTCCACCTCTCCAACTATACCTCCTCCTCCCTCCTCCACCTCTCCAACTATACCTCCTCCTCCACCTCTCCAACTATACCTCCTCCTCCCTCCTCCACCTCTCCAACTATACCTCCTCCTCCACCTCTCCAACTATACCTCCTCCTCCCCTCCACCTCTCCAACTATACCTCCTCCTCCACCTCTCCAACTATACCTCCTCCTCCCTCCTCCACCTCTCCAACTATACCTCCTCCTCCACCTCTCCAACTATACCTCCTCCTCCACCTCTCCAACTATACCTCCTCCTCCACACTCCAACTATACCTCCTCCTCCACCTCTCCAACTATACCTCCCTCCCTCCTCCACCTCTCCAACTATACCTCCCTCCCTCCCTCCTCCACCTCTCCAACTATACCTCCTCCTCCACCTCTCCAACTATACCTCCTCCTCCCTCCTCCCCCTCTCCAACTATACCTCCCTCCTCCCTCCTCCACCTCTCCAACTATACCTCCTCCTCCACCTCTCCAACTATACCTCCACCTCTCCAACTATACCTCCTCCTCCACCTCTCCAACTATACCTCCCTCCTCCACCTCTCCAACTATACCTCCACCTCTCCAACTATACCTCCTCCTCCACCTCTCCAACTATACCTCCCTCCTCCACCTCTCCAACTATACCTCCACCTCTCCAACTATACCTCCTCCTCCTCCTCCCCCTCTCCAACTATACCTCCTCCTCCACCTCTCCAACTATACCTCCTCCTCCCTCCTCCACCTCTCCAACTATACCTCCCTCCTCCACCTCTCCAACTATACCTCCTCCTCCACCTCTCCAACTATACCTCCTCCTCCACCTCTCCAACTATACCTCCTCCTCCACCTCTCCAACTATACCTCCTCCTCCCTCCTCCCTCCTCCCCCTCTCCAACTATACCTCCTCCTCCACCTCTCCAACTATACCTCCTCCTCCCTCCTCCACCTCTCCAACTATACCTCCCTCCTCCACCTCTCCAACTATACCTCCCTCCTCCACCTCTCCAACTATACCTCCACCTCTCCAACTATACCTCCTCCTCCCTCCTCCACCTCTCCAACTATACCTCCTCCTCCCTCCTCCACCTCTCCAACTATACCTCCTCCTCCCTCCTCCCCCTCTCCAACTATACCTCCCTCCTCCCTCCTCCACCTCTCCAACTATACTTCCTCCTCCACCTCTCCAACTATACCTCCCTCCTCCCTCCTCCCTCCTCCCCCTCTCCAACTATACCTCCCTCCTCCACCTCTCCAACTATACCTCCTCCTCCCCCTCTCCAACTATACCTCCTCCTCCCTCCTCCACCTCTCCAACTATACCTCCCTCCTCCACCTCTCCAACTATACCTCCTCCTCCCCCTCTCCAACTATACCTCCTCCTCCCTCCTCCCTCCTCCACCTCTCCAACTATACCTCCTCCTCCCTCCTCCCCCTCTCCAACTATACCTCCCTCCTCCCTCCTCCCTCCTCCCCCTCTCCAACTATACCTCCTCCTCCCTCCTCCCTCCTCCACCTCTCCAACTATACCTCCTCCTCCCCCTCTCCAACTATACCTCCTCCTCCACCTCTCCAACTATACCTCCTCCTCCCCCTCTCCAACTATACCTCCTCCTCCCTCCTCCACCTCTCCAACTATACCCCCCTCCTCCCTCCTCCACCTCTCCAACTATACCTCCTCCTCCCTCCTCCACCTCTCCAACTATACCTCCTCCTCCCTCCTCCCCCTCTCCAACTATACCTCCTCCTCCCCCTCTCCAACTATACCTCCTCCTCCACCTCTCCAACTATACCTCCCTCCTCCCCCTCTCCAACACTATCTAGCTACTCTGTTTACTTCTGGGGATGGATGCGTCTAAATCTTAAACAGCGAACATTTATGATAATGTCTGTCACAAGAAAGTTCCCCTTTAGCTGTCTTCCTGTAGCATGCTCTTCCAGCTGTACTCCCACATTGTACTCCATGTGGCAGCTCTATGTCTGCAGTAGGATACTACCACAAGAGGTATCATCAGATGAAGGAATAGTTAAGGGCCTGTTTGTTCAGAGCTCATGTCTAACACTGTTCTTTTGTTTCCCCCACTCCTCTCCACCAACAGTCCATCTATAACAGATGACATCCTAAAGGACCTTTTCTCTGGGACCGGATACACAGTCAAGGCCTTCAAGTTCTTCCAGTACGTTCTCTTTCGGACACT
Organism: Coregonus lavaretus; assembly: GCF_964263955.1. NCBI lineage: Eukaryota > Metazoa > Chordata > Actinopteri > Salmoniformes > Salmonidae > Coregonus > Coregonus lavaretus. The sequence goes on from NW_028166140.1 coordinate 337,085, forward strand.
TTACTTCCTCAACACACAAAGGCCAGGATTCAAACAAACCGCACAGCGCTAATAGAGCGCCGAACTTGACTTTTAAAGAAAATTTCCCCGACGTTCACAGAGATCTCGTTTGTAGTAAACACTGTACTTTTGCACGTGACAATAAAAACTTGAAACTTGAATGTTGGCTAAAAACGCAAAATCACCTTTTAACCCCCTAGAGTCGATGTCCACGCTCCAGTGGAAATGTAATTAGCATAATTACAAATCCCCATAAGAATCATTATATGCTTTCTAAATATAGCATAATCAAATTATAAAAGGACTAACTATAAGATTTCACCTTCTTTATAACTTTTAAAAACATATTTTTATGTTTAGTGTTAGAGAAAAAGTGCATATTTTCTAAAGGGCTCTCTTGATCAAAACGTCTGCCCCCATCGCTGTGAACGTCTCACAGAGCTTTAGCTTTGCTTCCTGAACCTGTTAGGAACTCGCCTTTCATCTCATATTAATCTTGTCTGTCTATGACAAACATCATGTTTTATTTTTGTTTAAACCCCTAAGGTCGATGTCCGCGCCCCCGCAGAAATCTAATTAGCATAATACTAAAATCCCCATAAAAATCTGTCCGTTTAAGAGATGTTAAGCTATATTTAGAGATATCTGTTTTTTTGCATTGGGATGCGTCTCAATCCACCGCATCCGCTGGTGTCTCACTTCCGCATCTGCGGTGAAAGGTGACAGAGCTAGAGAGGTGTTTGTCAGACCATGAGACGTCCCGGAAATTGGTCTTCTTACAAAATAGTCTGTAACGTCCGAACGTCTTGGCCGACACACTATTATGACCCCTCTATGGAAAGATGAGACTCTCACGAACACGATGGCGTTCTCCGTCTTGGGACTCGTCTGAAGTCGGTACAGCCCATCTGCCAACTTCTGTCTGTAGTGTCCGAACAGTTTGAGCCACAACACTAATATGTCCCCTATGTAGAAAGGTGAGACTCTCACGAACACGTACATGTCGGTTGTTTTGCTCTAGGACGCCAACAGGCCTCACAAGACTTGTCTGAAGGTCCCTGGTACCAGTTGAAAAAATGAATGGAATTACAGTATATATGGCGACTGATTAGTGCCAAAAATAAGGGGTTAAATAGTTGTTTTTAAAAAAATATATATATATATATAATGTTTCCTGATCTCTCAGATATAGGACAGACACTTCAGAACAAACTTCTTTTAGATTTTTTGGGGGGGACTATCTGTTGTTCCATGTAGTGAATCTGTTATTCAATGTGTTGGTATGGGCTAATAGCAGTAAGGCCAAATACAATTTTTCATCAAATATTATTATTATTATTATTTTTATACTTCAAGGGGTCTTGAAGGGCTTAGACTCTTATGGGTTAAAGCCAAGTGTAGTGTGCTATGGGATAATTAGTATTTACAGTGTATTTTCAGCTCTCTGGTGGTCTTGGTGTAGTACCGGTATAAGCCACTAGATGGGAATTGCTCCACTTGGAGAAATATCCGTTCAGAAGGATTGGGCCACACCCCTAATATGTTTTTCCAAAAGCAGATTTGACAGATTAGAGCTAGAAATGTGTCTAAAATCATCATTCAGAGCTGAGGGAACATTCAGAATAGTTATTTGGGTAGTTCACTGTACTTACTCATGATCTTGAATTCATTTCCCTTTTGCAGATCAATAAAGTGTTATTGATTACTGTCTGTCCATCTGTGTCTGTCTCAGGAAGGACCGTAAGATGGCCCTGATCCAGTTGGGTTCAGTGGAGGAGGCCATCCAGGCCCTGATCGACCTCCACAACCACGACCTGGGAGAGAACCACCACCTCCGCGTGTCCTTCTCCAAGAGCACCATCTGACCCGCCTCACACAGCTCCCCCACCCCACCCCCTGGGCCTCGCTCCTGGGCTGGGCTAACCCCATGGCCCCCCCCCCTAGCCCCTGTTGGGAGTGAAGGACAGAATGACCCACTTTGACTTAAAACAACAGCAGACAATGAACTAGTTTAGATGATACTGTTGTAATAGACTACTGTAATACAAGCCTTCAGGGAGAGACTGATTTAGAGACAGAGCTGAAGTATACTGGAAGGGCAAAGGGTACAACGGTAATGTGGGCTGACATGGTGCATCAGTGCATCCTTTATCTGGCATTAGAGGACCCTAACCCATGGGAGAGACCCTAACCCATGGGAGAGACCCTAACCCATGGGAGAGACCCTAACCCAGGGAGAGACCCTAACCCATGGGAGAGACCCTAACCCATGGGAGAGACCTTAACCCAGGGAGAGAGACTAGACCTTAACCCAGGGAGAGAGACTGGACCCTAACCCAGGGAGAGAGACTGGACCCTAACCCGGGAGAGAGATACTCAACACTACTGGGAGGCTTCTGCCCAGTGTGTCACCCTGTCACCCACCCACCCTGTCACCACCCAGCCACCCACCCACCCTGTCACCACCCAGCCACCCACCCACCCTGTCACCACCCAGCCACCCACCCACCCTGTCACCACCCAGCCACCCACCCACCCTGTCACCACCCAGTCAGTACCCACCCACCCTGTCACCACCCAGTCAGTACCCACCCACCCTGTCACCACCCAGCCACCCTGTCACCACCCAGCCACCCACCCACCCTGTCACCACCCAGCCACCCTCCCACCCTGTCACCACCCTCCCACCCTGTCACCACCCTCCCACCCTGTCACCACCCAGCCACCCACCCACCCTGTCACCACCCAGCCACCCACCCACCCTGTCACCACCCACCCACCCTGTCACCACCCACCCACCCTGTCACCACCCAGCCACCCTGTCACCACCCACCCACCCTGTCACCACCCACCCACCCTGTCACCACCCAGCCACCCACCCACCCTGTGAGACCCTTCTAGCTATATTGCGTTGTTACAACTGAAGCCTCTCCTCCGTAACCAACGTTATGTGGTGGTGTTCTGTTGACGTCATGTACCGGTAGACTCGCTTCTCTTCAGTGGGATGACTTATTAACAGATGATTCACCTGAGGAGTCCGAGACATGGTTCCATTAACAGGTATCATCACGGACACGGGGGAAGGACGGTTGGCTGATGAAGCTGGGTGCCTGGTAGCAACCATCCTCCTGACCAATGATCTGCCTCCATTTTAAGTAGCATTGGAACGTTGAGCGAGGGGGACCAATGATCAGGCCCCCTCCTCTGTGACATCATGGTGTGACATCATCACGGTGCAACACTCAGAGCATTCTCAGCTAAACATGACCACCGCACCACTCAGATCACCATGACAACTACACACCTGTTTTTTGTTTTACAGGGTATCAGTGGTTTCCATTGAAATGTAAAGAGAAAGAAAACCGTTCAAAGCAAAATGGGCAATCTTTTAGTACCTTCATTTCTCTGTTTACTGTGCAGAGTCCTTGGACCGGACCAGACCAGGAAGTACAGTAGACTACAGTGGAGTACAGTAGACTACAGTAGAGTAGAGTAGAATACAGTAATAACCTGAGGATAATGGGCAAAGTGATGGTGCTTTTATTTGGCCCTGTAGCTGAGGTCTATCCACCTGTAGCTGAGGTCTATCCACCTGTAGCTGAGGTCTATCCACCTGTAGCTGAGGTCTATCCACCTGTAGCTGGGGTCTATCCACCTGTAGCTGAGGTCTATCCACCTGTAGCTGAGGTCTATCCACCTGTAGCTGGGGTCTATCCACCTGTAGCTGGGGTCTATCCACCTGTAGCTGGGGTCTATCCACCTGTAGCTGGGGTCTATCCACCTGTAGCTGGGGTCTATCCACCTGTAGCTGAGGTCTATCCACCTGTAGCTGAGGTCTATCCACCTGTAGCTGAGGTCTATCCACCTGTAGCTGGGGTCTATCCACCTGTAGCTGGGGTCTATCCACCTGTAGCTGAGGTCTATCCACCTGTAGCTGAGGTCTATCCACCTGTAGCTGAGGTCTATCCACCTGTAGCTGAGGTCTATCCACCTGTAGCTGAGGTCTATCCACCTGTAGCTGAGGTCTATCCACCTGTAGCTGGGGTCTATCCACCTGTAGCTGGGGTCTATCCACCTGTAGCTGGGGTCTATCCACCTGTAGCTGGGGTCTATCCACCTGTAGCTGGGGTCTATCCACCTGTAGCTGGGGTCTATCCACCTGTAGCTGAGGTCTATCCACCTGTAGCTGAGGTCTATCCACCTGTAGCTGGGGTCTATCCACCTGTAGCTGAGGTCTATCCACCTGTAGCTGAGGTCTATCCACCTGTAGCTGAGGTCTATCCACCTGTAGCTGAGGTCTATCCACCTGTAGCTGAGGTCTATCCACCTGTAGCTGAGGTCTATCCACCTGTAGCTGAGGTCTATCCACCTGTAGCTGAGGTCTATCCACCTGTAGCTGAGGTCTATCCACCTGTAGCTGAGGTCTATCCACCTGTAGCTGGGGTCTATCCACCTGTAGCTGGGGTCTATCCACCTGTAGCTGGGGTCTATCCACCTGTAGCTGGGGTCTATCCACCTGTAGCTGGGGTCTATCCACCTGTAGCTGGGGTCTATCCACCTGTAGCTGAGGTCTATCCACCTGTAGCTGAGGTCTATCCACCTGTAGCTGGGGTCTATCCACCTGTAGCTGAGGTCTATCCACCTGTAGCTGAGGTCTATCCACCTGTAGCTGAGGTCTATCCACCTGTAGCTGAGGTCTATCCACCTGTAGCTGAGGTCTATCCACCTGTAGCTGAGGTCTATCCACCTGTAGCTGGGGTCTATCCACCTGTAGCTGGGGTCTATCCACCTGTAGCTGGGGTCTATCCACCTGTAGCTGGGGTCTATCCACCTGTAGCTGGGGTCTATCCACCTGTAGCTGGGGTCTATCCACCTGTAGCTGAGGTCTATCCACCTGTAGCTGAGGTCTATCCACCTGTAGCTGGGGTCTATCCACCTGTAGCTGGGGTCTATCCACCTGTAGCTGGGGTCTATCCACCTGTAGCTGGGGTCTATCCACCTGTAGCTGAGGTCTATCCACCTGTAGCTGGGGTCTATCCACCTGTAGCTGAGGTCTATCCACCTGTAGCTGAGGTCTATCCACCTGTAGCTGGGGTCTATCCACCTGTAGCTGAGGTCTATCCACCTGTAGCTGAGGTCTATCCACCTGTAGCTGAGGTCTATCCACCTGTAGCTGAGGTCTATCCACCTGTAGCTGGGGTCTATCCACCTGTAGCTGAGGTCTATCCACCTGTAGCTGGGGTCTATCCACCTGTAGCTGTGATGTGTGTCCCAAATAACACCCTATTCCCTATTTAGTGCACTACTTAGTGCACTACTTTTGACCAGGGTTCCGGTCTAAAGTAGTGCACTATGTCTGGGCTCTGTTGGACCCGGACCAGGCCAGATCAGGCTGAACCAGGCTACCTGGACCACACCAGACTGCACAGCTCTGCTGGAGGAAAGCCTCTCTGCTGAGAGTGGTGGACATATGAATGGGAATACTGTGTGCATCCCAAATGGCACCCTATGCACTACGCACTGTCTGTCTGTCTGGCTCCTGTAACGATGGTCTGTCTGTCTGGCTCCTGTAACGATGGTCTGTCTGTCTGGCTCCTGTAACGATGGTCTGTCTGCCTGTCTCCTGTAACGATGGTCTGTCTGTCTGGCTCCTGTAACGATGGTCTGTCTGGCTGGCTCCTGTAACGATGGTCTGTCTGGCTGGCTCCTGTAACGATGGTCTGTCTGTCTGGCTCCTGTAACGATGGTCTGTCTGTCTGGCTCCTGTAACGATGGTCTGTCTGGTTGTCTGGCTCCTGTAACGATGGTCTGTCTGTCTGTCTGGCTCCTGTAACGATGGTCTGGTTGTCTGGCTCCTGTAATGATGGTCTGTCTGTCTGGCTCCTGTAATGATGGTCTGTCTGTCTGGCTCCTGTAACGATGGTCTGGTTGTCTGGCTCCTGTAACGATGGTCTGGTTGTCTGGCTCCTGTAACGATGGTCTGTCTGTCTGGCTCCTGTAACGATGGTCTGTCTGGCTGGCTCCTGTAACGATGGTCTGTCTGGCTGGCTCCTGTAACGATGGTCTGTCTGGCTGGCTCCTGTAACGATGGTCTGTCTGGTTGTCTGGCTCCTGTAACGATGGTCTGTCTGTCTGGCTCCTGTAACGATGGTCTGTCTGTCTGGCTCCTGTAACGATGGTCTGTCTGGTTGTCTGGCTCCTGTAACGATGGTCTGTCTGTCTGGCTCCTGTAACGATGGACTGTCTGTCTGGCTCCTGTAACGATGGTCTGTCTGGTTGTCTGGCTCCTGTAACAATGGTCTGTCTGCCTGTCTCCTGTAACGATGGTCTGTCTGTCTGGCTCCTGTAACGATGGTCTGTCTGGTTGTCTGGCTCCTGTAACGATGGTCTGCCTGGCTCCTGTAACGATGGTCTGTCTGGCTCCTGTAACGATGGTCTGTCTGGTTGTCTGGCTCCTGTAACGATGGTCTGTCTGCCTGTCTCCTGTAATGATGGTCTGTCTGGTTGTCTGGCTCCTGTAACGATGGTCTGTCTGGTTGTCTGGCTCCTGTAACGATGGACTGTCTGCCTGGCTCCTGTAACGATGGACTGTCTGTCTGGCTCCTGTAACGATGGTCTGTCTGCCTGGCTCCTGTAACGATGGTCTGATGGTCTGTGGATAATGAGAATAACAGTGGATCTGCTTGTTAGCCCTGATCTGACCTTTGACCCTGATCTGACCTCTTTAACTCAATTCAAAACTTAGTTTTGGTGTCCTCCTGACCCTTCAGGGCTAGCTCACTCTGCTCTGTCACTCTGCTCTGTCACTCTGCTCTGTCACTCTGCTCTGTCACTCTTCTCTGTCACTCTGCTCTGTCACTCTGCTCTGTCACTCTGCTCTGTCACTCTGCTCTGTCACTCTGCTCTGTCACTCTGCTCTGTCCTCTGTCCCTCTGCTCTGTCACTCTGCTCTGTCACTCTGCTCTGTCCTCTGTCCCTCTGCCCTGTCCCTGATACTGTTCCTATGCCTTGTCCTCTCCTCCTGTCCTCTCCTCCTGTCCTCTCCTCCTGTCCTCTCCTCCTCTCCTCCTGTCCTCGCCTCCTGTCCTCTCCTCCTGTCCTCTCCTCCTGTCCTCTCCTCCTCTCCTCCTGTCCTCGCCTCCTGTCCTCTCCTCCTGTCCTCTCCTCCTGTCCTCGCCTCCTGTCCTCTCCTCCTGTCCTCTCCTCCTCTCCTCCTGTCCTGTCCTGTCCTCCTGTCGTCTCCTCCTGTCCTCTCCTCCTGTCCTCTCCTCCTGTACCCTCTCCTCCTGTCCTCTCCTCCTGTCCTCTCCTCCTGTACCCTCTCCTCCTGTCCTCTCCTCCTGTCCTCTCCTCCTGTGTCCTCGCCTCCTGTCCTCTCCTCCTGTCCTCTCCTCCTGTGTCCTCTCCTCCTGTCCTCTCCTCCTGTCCTCTCCTCCTGTACCCTCTCCTCCTGTCCTCGCCTCCTGTCCTCTCCTCCTGTCCTCTCCTCCTGTCCTTGCCTCCTGTCCTCTCCTCCTGTCCTCTCCTCCTTTCCTATCCTCCTGTCCTCTCCGCCTGTCATATCCACCTGTCCTATCCTCCTGTCCTCCATCCTCCTGTCCTCCTGTCCTCTCCTTCTGTACCCTCTCCTCCTGTCCTCTCCTCCTGTACCCTCTCCTCCTGTCCTATCCTCCTGTCCTCTATCCTCCTGTCCTCCTGTCCTCTCCTCCTGTCCTCTCCTCACAGTTCGCAGAGTTAAATGGCTCCACTCTCTTTAGATCAGCCATGCATCCATCTGGGATCAAACCAAAAAAGAGAGATAATATAATTGTGTGTAAAGCGATATGTGATGTACACCTGGCATGAGATGACACTGAGTTGTGCTTCAGTGGAAGTGCTGTTTCCTCAGAGACCAGGACAAGGACCCAGTGTGGATTCTTTCATAGAACTAGAATGAGAAATATAATCAATTCCTTCTAATTCTATGGGTTCTATGGATTTCAGGTCCAGGCGAGGTGCTGTCTGTCTGTCTGTCTGTCTGTCTGGTGCTGCTGTGATGTAGCCTTAACATTCCAAGGAGGGTCATGTGACCCCCTGAGTAGCATTATGGGTAATTATTAGCACTGTGTCTGTGTCATCCAACCTCAGCTGAGGTTATGTCTCGTAATCGCCAGGGGAAAAGAAAAAAAAAAAGAAACATGATTTAGTTTTAGATTTTTGCAACGCAACGCAAGGCAAGAGATGGTGTTACTTAACATTTACTGTACCTTAAGCAAAACAACTGCAAACCCTTCCAAAAAAATAAATATATATATATATATATATATATAGGTTTTGAAGTTTACGGTCTTAACAGAAAGCAAAACTATTCAGGTCTATAATCTTAAAGGATTGGCTTTTTGGAAGAAGAAAAACATGACTTATTTTTGGTAATTTGTTATTTTCTATGGAAGAGAAAACCAATCTGAAACCTCACTGGGTTTCTGTACCACTATAATCATACAAGAAATCATGAAATAACTCAAAATCATATTTACTGTGTATTCACTTCAGTTCTTATTACGTGCCTTATAATCTAATGTGTTCATAAAGGTTTTAGACAGTTCTGTGTCTGAAATGGCACCCTATCCCCTATATAGTGCACCCTATCCCCTATATGGTGCACCCTATCCCCTATATAGTGCACCCTATCCCCTATATAGTGCACCCTATCCCCTATATAGTGCACCCTATCCCCTATATAGTGCACCCTATCCCCTATATAGTGCACCCTATCCCCTATATGGTGCACCCTATCCCCTATATAGTGCACCATATCCCCTATATAGTGCACCCTATCCCCTATATAGTGCACCCTATCCCCTATATAGTGCACCCTATCCCCTATATAGTGCACCCTATCTCCTATATAGTGTACCCTATCTCCTATATAGTGCACCCTATCCCCTATATAGTGCACCCTATCCCCTATATGGTGCACCCTATCCCCTATATAGTGCACCCTATCCCCTATATAGTGCACCCTATCCCCTATATAGTGCACCCTATCCCCTATATAGTGCACCCTATCCCCTATATAGTGCACCCTATCCCCTATATAGTGCACCCTATCCCCTACTACTTTACAGTAGTGCACTATTAGAGAATAGGGTGCAATTTAAGACGCAGACAACATCTTATGTACTACCTGGGATTGGTGAGAGGGTTGTTTTAATTCACTTTTTTATGTAGAGAAATGTAGATGTGTTTCTTTATGTGGGGGTTGACTGTATTAGATGGTCTTTTGACATGGAAGTTAATGTTTTGTGCTTTGAGTGCACTTAGAGAAATGAACAGGAAACTGAAATAACACAGTGTGGACTGTGGGCCTCTCTATCCCTGTAGGTGTGTGTGTTTGTGTGTGTGTGTGTGTGTGTGTGTGTGTGTGTGTCAAATTCCATCACACAAACACACATCATTTTAAGACATTCCTCAGAAGGATGAAGAAGAATGAAAAGTTTGAAGACTTGTGTCAAACGTGTTTCTACAGTGAAAGTCAAACGTGTTTCTACAGTAAAAGTCAAACGTGTTTCTACAGTAAAAGTCAAACGTGTTTCTACAGTAAAAGTCAAAACATGTTTCTACAGTAAAAGTCAAACATTATGTTTGTAGTGTGCTGATGATGCAAAATGAGGGACAAGTAGTGTTTCACTCATTGACTCTGAATGATTGTTGTGTCCCAAATGGTACCCTGTTTCCTATATAGTGCACTACTTTTGACTGGGTAGCTGTCAATTTTATGTGCTGCTAAAATCCACCTGGATAGATAGGTGTACGTTATTCTATGGGATACGAACGTTACCTAGGTATACAGGGTTGGGAGAGTAACTGATTACATGTCATCTGATTTCATTATATATATATTTTTGATTACAGAGGATTACTTATTGGATTACTTTTACATTCAGAAAGGAAGTTTGCGAAAACAAATACATTATGACCAATGTTTCCCCCAAAATAATTAGGCACTGAGCAAATTTCACGTCTGCTGAGCGCAAACTTGAACGTTGTGAAAATCCAGTGCAAATTCCACGCGTTTCCTGTGAACGCTGAGGCTGAACCCGCTTTAAGTTACAGTTTTAACAGTGGCCCAGTTGGCTACTGTGGCTATTTGATCATAATGTAGGCCTACCAGAGTGGCCTACCATCAAAAACAATGGAGAAAACGCATCCCATAACATTTTAACATGGAAATATCTGTTCTATCATTCAGCCTACAGCAGCAGCCAATGTGTGGTGTTTAATGTCGGCCTACATTCCATGAGACTTTTGAAGAAAAAAAAACATGCAGGGCTTGACATTAACCTGTTTATCCACTTGTCCTTCAGACAAGGAGGTGACTGAAAATGTTGTTGTGTTGTTTGATGCAAGAAACCACTTTACAAAATAAAATGCATTATAATTCCCATACCATTACTATAGAGTAGCCTATTGGCTACTTGGCTTATTCCAGCCTGTCTCAAAATACAACACTGCCCCTTTAAGACAAAAAAAAGCTATTTTCCTGACTCGCTTTTCAGAGATGTCTAGAAATGTATACGTTTGTGCTCTTGTAGGAAGCAATCACTCCCCCATTGCTGACTACAGATGATCTATAACTGGGATAATAACTCACTAACTAGCAAAGGATATGAACACATGATCTATAACTGGGATAATAACTCACTAACTAGCAAAGAATATGAACAAATGATCTATAACTGGGATAATAACTCACTAACTAGCAAAGGATATGAACAAATGATCTATAACTGGGATAATAACTCACTAACTAGCAAAGGAAATGCACAAATGATCTATAACTGGGATAATAACTCACTAACTAGCAAAGAATATGAACAAAATGTGCACACGTGGCTACATGCAGGTCTCACTTTGATCTCAAAACAAGTGCATCTACTCACGACCGCTCACGCTGTAAACACGGTCCAGTTCAAAGTAAATGGCACAGGTCCATTTATGGCAATGGTCAATTTGCGTATAGGCCTACTGCAGCTCTGATTGGTTATGCCGCACCAGTCTGTGTCGAGGACGGGCTGAGTCGTGCCTGTCAATGCAATAGAATCCTACTCCGAAGCGTTCTGCCAAAAAGACAAAGACAAAATCTCTTGCATAGTTTGTTTTGTTTCGGTATGTTTAATTGAAAGTTGCTAATATCACGTTTATTCGATCACAATTACCACAGTAAAGGGAAGCGTTGGTAGTGTTAACAGGGAAAACTCTAGAACAGTGGTCACCAACCTTTCCTGAGTCCAGATCACTTTGAGTCAAAATGCAAGCGGAGATCTACCACTCAGATTTTTTAACATGACTTAAAAAACGTAAGCATGTGCAACATTAACCAATGAAAAACAGTTATGTAGTAATGAGGTTTGTGTAGTAGGCTATAGGTCCAATACATTATCACCGCATATTGGCTTTGCTTGAATTGCCCTGCCAATGCATTGTTGTTCGGGACATTTAAAACAATATTATATGAAAACATTTGAGGCTATATGATCACACCGGTAATAGATCTGTTGTTGTATTACTTGTGAGGCACAGCTGGAGTGAGCATACATTTAAATCATTTTGCATTTTTTATTTATTTAACTGGGCTGATGGTGCCTCCATCTGATGGTCAGTCTCAGCGGAGGGAGAGGGCAGAAGACTGAGGGTCCGCCTCTGCGTGCCAGCGGACAGCTTAGAGGGAATATTGATTATGACACCTTTCTGTTTTCTCAATGACATTCAATTCAGCATTGAAAAAAAGGCAAGTTTAAAGTTTGTTGGTTCCACCTACGCGAGTCTGACCACAAGTCAGAGACCACTATGATGACACACCAAATGATGTCCACCAATCAGAGACCATTATGATGACGCACCAAATGATGACCACCAATCAGAGACCACTATGATGACACACCAAATGTGTTTTGATGGATAATTTTTGTCTTCTTCTAACGCCTCTTAAGGGGAAAGTAATCCAAAAAGTAACTGAAAGTAATCTAAAAGTAACTGAAAGTAATCAGATTACGTACTGAGTTTGGGTAATCCAAAAGTTACATTACTGATTACAATTTTGGACAGGTAACTAGTAACTTTAACGGATGACATTTATAAAGTAACCATGTGTATATATGTTATTCCTTTGATGTTGAGGCCCACAACTCCCACTCAGGTCATTTCTGGTTTTCCTCCATTTTGCTGTTTTTGAGTGAAGCTGTAAGAGAACCTCCCATCTGTGTGTTTTTAAAGTTGTAATCTTATTTTACTTGTTTCTCATATTATTCATTTTAGTGTATTTTGGTTGCCTGGTTTTTGATCTGTAGTGATATTTAAATGTCTGTGTATTTTTTTTCTCTCTTTGAAAGGTGAACTGGTTGTCTGTCACTCTGCTTTTCACAACAACAGGTGTTTGAGTCTGCAGAAAGCCCTGAGAATGTGTGTCTGAAATAGCACCCTATTCCCTAAATAGTGCGCTACTTTTTTTACGGAGCCACAGGAGTCCCCCCTGGCACTGACCTCGACCCGAAGTTTTTGGTTGCATCAAAAGTAGCTCACTGTATAGGGAATAGGGAACAATTTGGGACACAGACTGGGATGTAGTGTCTGAGGGCTGGTTCAGACCGTGAACCTCATATAAACCGTCATCCTGGTTATTGATGTTGCGCTGCATGTAACGCCCTGGACCAGAGCTAGTCTCCCGCTGAGCTGCATGTAACGCCCTGGACCAGAGCTAGTCTCCCTCTGAGCAGCCTTGGTCAATGATCTTCATCCTCCTCCTCCTCCTTTTGGGGATCGATTCTCTCCGTCTAAAAGCTACGTTGTTTTAAAACCCTTGTCATTTCGGAACAGGAAAGAAGCCGGGGCTGACTGTAAAATCATCTGTATCATCATGAACGCTGATCATTCTGGATATGTCCAAGTGTTCTAGGTCTCTAACCGTCAGATATTTACAGTGTTGAGCTCTGTTCTCTCTCTTTCTCCACTGAATTGTTCCAAGTCTACGTCCCAAATGGCACCCTATTCCCTAAATAGTGCACTACTTTTGACCAGAACCCCTATGGGCCCTTGTCAAAAGTAGTGTGCTAAATAGGGAATAGGGTGCCATTTGGGACGTAGACCCAAGTCATGCCTTAACTCAGGCAGCATAGTTCAGTCATGATGACAGACTTTTGTTTTTAATTTACATTTTCAAACGTTTTTATACTGAAGAGTCACAAACAACAGAAACAAAGAGGACCAAAGTTGATGTGCCTTTCATTGATCCTCACCTTGTTCCCTCCATCACTATTGTTTAAATTATAGACCATCATTGCTGAAGACGAGGTCATTGGCTCTCTCAAAACATGGGTAAAAGTATGGATGTACATTTCAGTCAAAATATCATTTACAACATTTTGACAGGAATCTATCTCCATATTAAGGGAGGCCATTCCTAGCCTGGTTAACCCAGACTGAAACAGTGAAATGTAATGAAACTAATGAAAATCAGGTTGGATACCAAGCTAGCTCAATGATTCCCACAGACCCACATAATAAAACGCAAAAAACAACAACAACCAAATGTACCTTTAGCTTTACTTTTGAGTTGTACAAGAAGACAACACGAACTGAAACCAAAGGAACTGAATCCTCTTATTAGAACATCAAGTCATGATCAATAGTTGTAGCGACCTTCGCTGGACCAGGGTTTTGATTCCTGGCCGGGGCTACCCCGCGAGTTTGCTACAATAGTGTTGCTTTAATAGTGACTTTTCCTTATTATTGCTGAATTACATTGGTAGACAGTGATTGGAGAAGTTAAATAGAATTCCAGTTCCGTTAAGAGTTTTAAAGAGGCATGTAGTTACACAGAGATCAGTCAGAGGACCGAGTCCCAAACAGCACCCTATTCCCTACATAGTGCACTACTTTCTGACCCGAGCCATATGGGCCCTGATCAAAAGTAGTGCACCATAAAGAGGATAGGGTGTCATTTGGGGTGCGGGAAGTGTCTCATCTGATCTGATTTAATTTGTTTTTCTTGTGTCATCAAAGGCACGTCTTGATAATGTACCTTATTTATAGCTAATATTCAACGTTTCACTACCAAAATAAACAACGAGGACGTCTGTAATCGAACATGTTCCCTTTTCAAACCTGGCCAAAAAGGTTCATGGGAACAAGAAAGCTACAAACAACAACAACGAGAGACATTAAAGGCCCAGTGCAGTCAAAAATGTGATTTTCATGTGTTTTCTATGTATTTCCACATTTATGAGGTTGGAATAATACTGTGAAATTGTGAAAATGATGATAATGTCCTTTTAGTGTAAGAGCTGTTTGAAAAGACCTCCTGAAATTCCAGCCTGTTTTGGTGGGATGGAGTTTTGGCCTGCCTGCTGACATCACCAGGTGGTAAATTAGTTCATAGACCAATAAGAAAGAGTTCCAAACCTCTCTGCCAATAACAGCTAATTTTCTGTTTTCCCCTCCCCCACTCAGACCACTCCCAGACAGTCCTAGCAAAATTCTTGCTTGAGAAATTGCTCTTTGCCAAGAAGCTATTTTTGTTTCTTTTTGATCATTTGAATCACGGTTAGGTCCTTAATTGTTACCCAGAAATGATTTGATACTGAGATAAAAACAATGGCTGCCTTGGACCTGTTTAAAAAATATATATATTTAAAGATGATGAACACAACATGAAAAAAAACAACTTGTCTTGTGTATTTTGATATCATACCAGGTTTGATTTGTAAAGCAGTGTGTGTGATGTAGTGGGGAGTGAAACAACAGGTGTCCTTAGTAGTTGATGTAATTAAAATGCAAATAGAAGATTAAACTATTAAAGAAACATATTTTCTAATTTTGTGGTGCATGGTTGAGTGGAGTTTCTGTATTTGATATAGAAACATTTTTTTTTTCATGTTTTCGATTGATTACTATGATTATTCTAGTTATTATTATCATGATTCTCATTATTATTACACCAGAATCTCTTCTTAATTTTTTCCTAAAGCAACTTTAATTGTAGCATGCCTTGAATAAATGTCATGACCTCTGTACTTTCCTCAGTCCTCTTGTCTTCTTGTCTTCTTGCTTTCGGGCTCCTTCCTCACACGTTGTCAATCAAACCAGTCTCCGGAAGAATCTCAATAGCATTTTCTTGACTCCGCGCGTCCTCTCTCCTCGCTTCATTCTCAAAACCCATTGGATGAGAAGGTCAACGGGGAGGGACCTCTGACCTCATCTAATGGGTTTTGAGAAGGCGTGGAGAGAGGACGCGAGGAGTCAAGGAAAAGCAATTGAGATTCTCCCTCAGTGTTCCTTCGTCCTTCCTTTCCTGTCTAACGTCTCTCAACAACTGCAGTGTGACTGACTGTCCTTTTACCCAATCACGTTGCCCGCCACTCCAAAGCTCCACCTGCCTCGCTGTTTTCTTCCTCTAACGTCTCCCTCTAAAGGCAACAACCCATAACTTGACTTGACTTAAACCCTTTTACTCTGACGGACCATTTCTCAGTCCTAGAAGATTAAACCAAGTACTGGACTAAAAGTCATTCCACTGAGCATGCCTAAGGGGTGCATAGGTTATAGGTCAACACAACCAATGACCCCTGACATCACACACCACAGGACGGACGGACGGACAGACAGGCCCTGTAGCGAGGTCAAAGGTCAAAGGTCAAACTCCAAACTCATCTAGTCCTTATAGTAACATGCTGTATGGGCTTCTCTATCTGGGATAGATCGGACAGACGGACGGACGGACAGATATATTGACAGACAGACAGACATATTGATAGATATATTGATAGATATATTGATAGACAGACAGACAGACAGATATATTGACAGACAGACAGACATATTCATAGATATATTGATAGATATATTGATAGACAGACAGACAGACAGACAGACAGACAGACAGACAGGACAGTATTTGCCCCCTTTCTAATTTTCTCTACTTTTGCATATTTGTGATACTGAATGTTATCAGATCTTCATACCAAAACCTAATATTAGATAAAGGGAACATAAGTGAACAAATAACACAACAATTACATATTTATTTCATAAACAAAGTTATGCAACACCCAATTCCCCTGTGTGAAAAAGTAATTGCCCCCTTACACTCAATAACTGGTTGTGCCACCTTTAGCTGCAATGACTCCAACCAAATGCTTCCTGTGGTTGTTGATCAGTCTCTCACGTCGCTGTGGAGGAATTTTGGCCCACTCTTCCATGCAGAACTGCTTTAACTCAGTGACGTGTCAGTTTTCAAGCATGAACTGCTCGTTTCAAGTCCTGCCACTACATCTCAATTGGGATTAGGTCTGGACTTTGACTAGGCCAATCCAAAACTTCCAATTTGTTGCTTTTTAGCAATTTTCATGTAGACTTGATTGTGTGTTTTGGATCATTGTCTTCCTGCATGACCCAGCTGTGCTTCAGCTTCAGCTCACAGACGGATGGTCTGACATTCTCCTGTAGAATTCTCTGATACAGAGCAGAATTCATGGTTCCTTCTATTAAGGCAAGTCGTCCAGGTCCTGAGGCAGCAAAGCATCCCCAAACCATCACACCACCACCACCACCACCATGCTTGACCTTTGGTATGATGTTCTTACTGTGGAATGCAGAGTTTGGTTTTCGCCAGGCATTACTGGAACCATGTCGTCCGCGCAGCTGGGTCATGCAGCAAGACAATGATCCAAAACACACATCTGTTGGCGAGCAAGTGGGAGGGTTTTCAGCGGTTTAATTAAATCACGTGTATTCAGCGCGCCCAAGGGAACCACGCCTGCAACGCCCCTTACACTCCAGCATAAGGTCAGTCTGAATACCAACTACTGAGAAGGACGTAGGAAAGGTGTATATTTCCTACGTCTGAATTGGGACCTTAGTGAACTGGAGATCACTAGTAAAGTAATCTCTCCATGTATTAATTGGTATGGTGGCAGTAGGTGTGCAGATAGAGCACTCTTCACAAGCATTAGAAACGTTTTTTTTTTTTTTTTTTTTTTAAACCTTTTGGTTTAGTCTCATTGAAATACAATCTGTTTTTTTCAAGACAGAACGGCTGTGTTCCAGATAGCAGCAGCAGAACGGCTGTGTTCCAGATAGTAGCAGCAGCAGAACGGCTGTGTTCCAGATAGTAGCAGCAGCAGAACGGCTGTGTTCCAGATAGCAGCAGCAGAACGGCTGTGTTCCAGATAGCAGCAGCAGAACGGCTGTGTTCCAGATAGTAGCAGCAGCAGAACGGCTGTGTTCCAGATAGTAGCAGCAGCAGAACGGCTGTGTTCCAGATAGCAGCAGCAGAACGGCTGTGTTCCAGATAGCAGCAGCAGCAGAACGGCTGTGTTCCAGATAGCAGCAGCAGAACGGCTGTGTTCCAGATAGTAGCAGCAGCAGAACGGCTGTGTTCCAGATAGTAGCAGCAGCAGAACGGCTGTGTTCCAGATAGCAGCAGCAGAACGGCTGTGTTCCAGATAGCAGCAGCAGAACGGCTGTGTTCCAGATAGCAGCAGCAGAACGGCTGTGTTCCAGATAGCAGCAGCAGAATGACTTGTTTGGCAGCAGTAGCAAGTGACAGCGCAGTCAGACATGACGGAGAGACGGTTGGCTCCTATGAGATGTCTCATTCCCAGTCTGTGGAGCAGGTCTGTCCCAGTCTGCGGAGCAGGTCTGTCCCAGTCTGCGGAGCAGGTCTGTCCCAGTCTGCGGAGCAGGTCTGTCCCAGTCTGCGGAGCAGGTCTGTCCCAGTCTGCGGAGCAGGTCTGTCCCAGTCTGCGGAGCAGGTCTGTCCCAGTCTGCGGAGCAGGTCTGTCCCAGTCTGCGGAGCAGGTCTGTCCCAGTCTGCGGAGCAGGTCTGTCCCAGTCTGCGGAGCAGGTCTGTCCCAGTCTGCGGAGCAGGTCTGTCCCAATGGGGAGTGGGTGATTGTTGGGGCCATGTTTCTGCAGGAGCTTCAGTGACGAAGACTGCTGAACTGCCATGGCATACTGGCGGCTCGCGGTCGCCCAACCCCTATTAAAAGACACTATGTTGGTGTTTCCTTTATTTTGGCAGTTATCTGTAGGCGCTCATATAATCTCGGAACACAGAACCACACGTGGCGTGCACGCTGGCCAGCCATGTTAGAGAGGTGCTCATAGGGCTTAGAACTCAAGTTAACCACACCTGTGTGGAAGCACCTGCTTTCAATTACTTTGTACCCCTCATTTACTCAAGTGTTTCCTTTATGTTGGCAGTTACATGTATATAATACTTGTATTAACACAATTAGTATTCAATGAAGACTGTACACCTTGGTATGGTTTGATAAAGCTTTAATTTCTCCTGCTATGGCACAGTTTCCAGCTGTGATCATTCCGCTTCATAATACAATACAAATCATATCAAAACAAATCGTTTTTGTTTTTTTTAAACAGAAGTTTGTCCAGCCTTTGTTTTCCCACTGCTTATAGATTAAATACCTACTAAATCATCATCAAACTTTAAATAAATTAGGCGTCATAAAGCAGTGCTTGTAATGGTATCAATCAAACTTCATAAATATACAGACAGAGAGAGAGAGAGAGAAGAGCGAGAAGCTTGTAATGGTATCTACAACAACGTTATAAATATACATAACATGTTTAAAAAGAATCTAGCATCTATACAATTTAAATAGACAAGACAGAATGGATCCCCAGTAGATCCTGTTCTTCTGTCAGACTGAGTGAGGCCTTTTATGTTACAGATAGAATGGAACCATATTCCCTATATATTTACATATATTGCACTACTTTTGACCAGAGCAGCCATGTCCAAGCCAGAATGACTCCATCTCCTGTTTCTGAAGTACAACCCCTGGACATGACGCTATAGGCTGCCCCTTGGTCAAAAATAGTGCACTATATTAGGGAATAGGGTGCCATTTTTGGACACAGCCAGAGACACTGATACTTTTGGTCCTCTAGAACGGCAAGGCAGTCTCTCTCACGCTCACATTCACACGCTCATTCACAGATCCAGTACATCATTCACACGCTCATTCACAGATCCAGTACATCATTCACACGCTCATTCACAGATCCAGTACATCATTCACACGCTCATTCACAGATCCAGTACATCATGAAGCAGTCTAAAACAGGGCGTTGGAGACTCGTCCATCAGTGAGGTGAACAGAAGATGCTTTATGATGAGAACAGTTGAAAAGAGGAGACACCAGCAATCTGACTACAGCTCTGATCGTCACATCCAAGCAGCAGCAAGATGGCTGCCAGATTATAAAACTGTCCCCCCTAAATCAAAGTTCGACTCTCCACAGTGTGCTACTGTCAGGGTTGGGGCCAATTCCATTTCAATTCAGGAAGTACACTGAAATCTCAATTCCAATCCATTCAAACGCTTTTTAAATGAGCTCAACTTGGAATTGTAATTGGGTTAACTTTCTGAATTGACTAGAATTTAAATGGAATTGACCCAACCCTGGCTACTATGTCATCTACGGTGGTATATGATCAGCTCTAACTGCCAACCTTAACGCAAATAGTCTACTTATATTTACATGCATTATTACAGTCAGTAATTGTTTCTAACACCACCACATTGCTCTGAAAGGTGAAATGTTCTTTTTTTTTTATTCAGTCTCGTCTTCCGATAACAAATCTGAAATGTTTCAATACAGGATATCGTATATTTATCATATCTATCCTGTTTTAGTGGAATACAGCAAAGTCTCGTTCAGGAAGCTGTATTCATTTATTGCTGTTACTTTTGCTTCCTCTCTTTGTCACTAAAAACTATTACTGCATCCCAAATGGCACCCTATTCCCTACATAGTGCACTACTTTCAACCAGAGCCCCCATAAGGCTCTGGTCAAAAGTAGTGCACTATATAGGGAATAGGGTGCCATTCTCTGGTCTAAAGTAGTGCACTATATAGGGAATAGGGTGCCATTTGGGACGTAACCAATATCAGCCATATCAATATTTATTTGTGTGCATCAACAGCAGATTTGAAAATAAGTTTTCCTCATTTTCCTACCGTGACTGACAGAAGTAAACAGAACCCCATCACCAATCTATCCTTCATCTCTTCAGCTGAGCAGGAAACCAGTAGCCTATGATCATTGTCAAGACAGTCCAAACAGATCTGGGACCAGGCTAGGAGAGACGAGGGAGAGGGGTGGGAGAGAGGGGGTGGGGGAGGGAGAGAGGGGGTGGGAGATGGAGAGAGGGGGTGGGAAATGGAGAGAGGGGTGGGAAATGGAGAGAGGGGTGGGAAATGGAGAGAGGGGGTGGGAGAGGGAGAGAGGGGGTGGGAGAGAGGGGGTGGGAGAGGGAGAGAGGGAGAGAGGGGGTGGGAGAGAGGGGGTGGGAGAGGGAGAGAGGGAGAGAGGGGGTGGGAGAGAGGGGGTGGGAGAGGGAGAGAGGGGGTGGGAGAGGGAGAGAGGGGTGGGAGAGAGGGGGTGGGAGAGGGAGAGAGGGAGAGAGGGGGTGGGAGAGAGGGGGTGGGAGAGGGAGAGAGGGGGTGGGAGAGAGGGGGTGGGAGAGGGAGAGAGGGGGTGGGAGAGGGAGAGAGGGGTGGGAGAGAGGGGGTGGGAGAGGGAGAGAGGGGGTGGGAGAGGGAGAGAGGGAGAGAGGGGGTGGGAGAGAGGGGGTGGGAGAGGGAGAGAGGGGGTGGGAGAGGGAGAGAGGGGTGGGAGAGGGAGGAGGGGTGGGAGAGGGAGAGAGGGGGTGGGAGAGGGAGAGAGGGGGTGGGAGAGGGAGAGAGGGAGAGAGGGGTGGGAGAGGGAGAGAGGGGGTGGGAGAGGGAGAGAGGGGGTGGGAGAGAGGGGGTGGGAGAGGGAGAGAGGAGGTGGGAGACAGAGGGGGAATAAGGGTTTTCTATTTCTAACTGCTCTGGTAGAAATTATAATACTAGAATCAGATGGAGATTCACATTTCTAATGCCTTAATTTCTTTGTTCAAATTCAGAAGTATAGTTTGGGAGAAAGTCAGTTTACAAGTTGGAAGCAACATGTCCTGTGACGATTGGGAAGTATCTACCCATCTCCCATAACAGTTGAAACCTACTGTTCTCTGGTAGTCAGCATGGAGTCCAGCGTTTTAAACATGATCAGTAGGAGAATCAATCTGCCAGCATTTGGCATCAACACGTTTCATCACTCCAATAGCGTGATTGTGCTTTAAAACGACTAATCTAATACAAATAGATTAGAAAATAATCCAATGAATATGATGAGGTTACCCATGCAATTAAATAATTGTAACTACTTCAAGATTAAGGTTGCCATGGGAACATATCAGTCTCCCCAGCCCCAGAGTCTGAAAGGTAGTCCTCTATACGGGGGAGATATTTACATTTAAGTCATTTTAGCAGACGCTCTTATCCAGAGCGACTTACAGGAGCAATTAGGGTTAAGTGCCTTGCTTAAGAGCACATCGACAGATTTTTCACCTAGTCGGCTCGGGGATTAGAACCAGCGACCTTTCGGTTACTGGCACAACGCTCTTAACCACTAAGCTACCTGCCGGATACGGAACCATTTGGGTCAGACCTAGAGACCTCCCACACTACACAATGTGACACTAATGAAATGAAAAGGGGGGGGGGGGGGGGGGCAGAAAATTGAAACACATGGACAGTTTGGACAATCACATTCCACATTTAGACCTGGGACACCAGGTGGGTGCAATTCATTATCAGGTAGAACAGAAAACCAGCCGGGCTCCGGACCTCGTAGGGTAAAGAGTTGAATACCCTCTGCATCTCAAATGACACCCCTATGGGCTTTGGTCAAAAGCAGTACACTATATATAGGGAATAGGGTGCCAATTTGCGACGCATCCAGTCTGTTAAAAATAGCCAGCAATCTCACAGCAGAAGACCATGGCGCTTTGAAAACCTGACCAGTAAACCCAAAATGGACCAAAGAGAATCCGTAGGTTTGGAGCTTTAGTTCTCACATTAAAACACTATTAATTGAGGAATAGGGTGCCATTTGGGAGGTAGGCCGTCTCTCACCATGTGGATGGTCAAGAGGAAAACGAGCCCCCTAATAATAAATCTAATATCTCAACAAACTGGTTAAAAAACGATCAAACACTGGACAATTCTTTATCTTAAAAAGAAAATATGAATTCCATATGAAGTTTTCCATCCATCACGCCCATAGCGGGTTGTTTCCTTCCTTCCATCCATCACGCCCATAGCGGGTTGTTTCCTTTCTTCCATCACGCCCAGAGCGGGTTGTTTCCTTCCATCCATCACGCCCATAGCGGGTTGTTTCCTTCCATCCATCACGCCCAGAGCGGGTTGTTTCCTTCCTTCTATCCATCACGCCCATAGCGGGTTGTTTCCTTCCATCCATCACGCCCATAGCGGGTTGTTTCCTTCCTTCCATCCATCACGCCCATAGCGGGTTGTTTCCTTCCTTCCATCCATCACGCCCATAGCGGGTTGTTTCCTTCCTTCCATCCATCACGCCCATAGCGGGTTGTTTCCTTCCTTCTATCCATCACGCCCAGAGCGGGTTGTTTCCTTCTATCCATCACGCCCATAGCGGGTTGTTTCCTTCTATCCATCACGCCCATAGCGGGTTGTTTCCTTCTATCCATCACGCCCATAGCGGGTTGTTTCCTTCCTTCTATCCATCACGCCCATAGCGGGTTGTTTCCTTCCATCCATCACGCCCATAGCGGGTTGTTTCCTTCTATCCATCACGCCCATAGCGGGTTGTTTCCTTCCATCCATCACGCCCATAGCGGGTTGTTTCCTTCTATCCATCACGCCCATAGCGGGTTGTTTCCTTCCATCCATCACGCCCATAGCGGGTTGTTTCCTTCCATCCATCACGCCCATAGCGGGTTGTTTCCTTCTATCCACTCAATGTTGCCATCTCTCTCTGGTCGCATCCCAAATGGTACCCTATTCCCTCTATAGTTCACTACCTTTAACCAGAGCAAAAAGTATGGGCAAGTGTGGGCCCTGGTCAAAAGTAGTTGACTATATAGGGAATAGGGTGCCATTTGGGATGCTCATCAGTCTGTGTCTGCTATTGTCTCTGGTCCCTGGAGGTGATAGGACTCAGGCAGGCAGCTATACGTCCAGGATCTCCTCGGCCGTACCTCCACATCGTAACCTGTAGCGCCCCGTTCTCCAGCTGATGGTGGGGTCCCACAGCGCCGACAGGAAGATCTGGATGGTCATGGACTCTCTGATGAACCAGGCTACAGCGTAGTCCAGTTTGGAGAAGGACGGAGCACCGCCCTGTAGGGGGAGAAGGGACAGAAGGGAAAAACACGTTGTGTTTGTTTCTTCTAGCTGATTTATTCTGAACTTTTCTGTCTCTCAGAGTAACAAGCAGTGGTTATCAGTTTTACTTCCCAGACATAAATATCAGACATATTATTAACACCAGACATATTATTAACACCAGAGAACATGCTAACTTGACAGTAGGTGAAATCTGATTGGCCCAGGAAGAAAGGAAAAGGTTCTGCTACTCATGAGATGGTAGGATTCATTCAGACCTAATGAAGACTAAATTACATCAAACATCTCTCTCTTTCTGGTGCTCCTTACATTCTGTTTGGTGCCTAATGTTTTTAAAGTTGGGAACAGTGGGTATGTGTTTATGAGAGTGAGGGAGACAGAGCGAGTGTGTGAGGGAGGGAGGGTGTGGAAGACAGAGAGAGTGTGAGGGAGAGTGTGTGAGGGAGAGTGTGTGAGGGAGGGTGTGGAAGACAGAGAGAGTGTGTGAGGGAGGGAGGGTGTGGAAGACAGAGAGAGTGTGTGAGGGAGAGTGTGTGAGGGAGGGAGGGTGTGGAAGACAGAGAGAGTGTGTGAGGGAGAGTGAGTGTCTGTGTTAACTGAATAGTAAAGAAGGTTTCATGCAGTGTTTTCCCCTTACTGACACAATGACATGCAGATCAATCTACAGCGCATTCGGAAACTATTCAGACCCCTTGACTTTTTCCACATTTTGTTACATTACAGCCTTATTCTAAAATGGATTAAATTGTTTTTCTCCTCATCAATCTACACACAATAACCCCCCCCCCCCCAAATTTCAGTTTGGAGTAAACTGTTTAGACTAAACGTTTTGCAACAGAATTGCAAGGTGACTACATACACCAGGGGTCTGCAATAAGCCAGACAGTGTGTGAGTGCGTGCCTGTACCTGGACCCCTCGGAGCTGGATGTAGTCAGAGATGAACCAGGCCAGACAGTGGCACATGAAGAAGACCATTATATCCCAGCGGAACACGTGATGCGCTGCCCAGCCAATGATCAGGCTGGCTACGAAACACTCAGAGATGGGCTCACAGATGGTGGCGGGGAGCATGTTGATACGAAGCTTGGCCCACCTGAGAGGGAGGATGAGACCACAGAATTAGAATGAACAGACGTCCCACATTCAGGTAAATGGTGTTATAAATGGGTGGAATGGTGGCCATTTTGAGTGTCCACATAGCTGTAAAGCAGGAAGTAATAATATTCTGTTTCTATGGTTGCGACACTCCTTAGACTATCTATAGACACAGTATAATGTCTTAACATCCCACTTTACACAAGTGAAATATCTATTTGATCAAACTGTTTTTATTCGTTACATTGATCAGAGTGGGTTTGGTAGATCTGAAGCAATCTGAATCCCAATGTGGCAGGCTAGTCGGTGGACTGTCGGGAGACTGAAACGGCTAAATTAACCTTTAGAAATAATGGCCCATGTAAATCATCTAGGACAATGGTGTCAAACTCAATTCCTGGAGAGTTGTGTGAATGGTGGCCATTTTGAGTGTCCACATAGCAGTAAAGTAGAGGAGAGTTGTGTGAATGGTGGCCATTTTGATTGTCCACATAGCAGTAAAGTAGAGGAGAGTTGTGTGTCTGTGACCTTAATGTGTCTACTGTGACCTTAATGTGTCGTCTGTGACCTTTAATGTGTCGTCTGTGACCTTTAATGTGTCGTCTGTGACCTTTAATGTGTCGTCTGTGACCTTTAATGTGTCGTCTGTGACCTTTAATGTGTCGTCTGTGACCTTTAATGTGTCGTCTGTGACCTTTAATGTGTCGTCTGTGACCCTCCAGGAATCTGCTCTATAACAAATGGGTGAGTGTGAAAAGTTTAAGCCCTGATAGTTTGTTTACCTGATCATGCGGGACTGGAACTGAGCAATTGAATAGGACCCGGAGTTCTGCATGGCTACCTGCGTTGCCATGGAGAATTTCCATCCTCTGCAAGATAAGGAGGAGGGACAAAGGAAACATTAAAAGGGAAGTTCAGCCTCAATCACTCCCGTTGATTGTTAGCGAGCGGTGGCTAAAGTTAGCGGACCTTTGTAGTGGCAGCTTAAAGAAAAAACAACCCACATATTACAGATCCTCCTGGCCCATAGACTACTTTCAGGTTGAGGAACTATCGAACATCAAGTTGTAAAATACCGAACTTCCCCTTTAAGACCTGGAGTTAAGACCTGGCCAATGGCGTCAATAAACCATAACACGACCATATCAATCATTGATGTTTTGTGGCACAATAAACATCAACAATAAAACAGGTCAAAGTAGCAAGGGACTATAAGGCAAAGATGTAAACAGGGGTTGGACCCGGGTTCAGGGTAAAGAATTGGAAAGCAGAAATATATATATATTAGGGCTGTCAAAAATAGCGCGTTAACGACGTTAATTAGTTGTTTGCTGTTAATTACGTCAATTTTTTTAACGCATTTCACGCATGCGCAGTGTGACAAATTATTCAGGTCAGGAAAGTGGTTGGGAGCTAGAGGCGAGATGGAGCAAGGTGAGCAAAGTGGGCCTATTGACGGATTCAAATATAAAAAGAATGATGATGGTACAGTTAACAAGTACAAGGTTATTTGCAAGATTTGTAAGAAGGAGTTTCAATTTCACCGGAGCTGTTCAAGCTTGAAGTACCATGTCAACGCCAAACATGCGTTTGCTGGGCCGTCAGATTCAGCAAGTGGTTTGCGCCAGACCACGCTGAATGTTTGCAGGCAATTAACAAAATCAACCTCAGATAATTTGATATCTAGCCACTCCTGCAACCACTGTTCCCTGTGAACGACTTTTCTCAGTTGCAGGTCACATTGTGAACAAGAAAAGGTCAGCTTTACTTTCAGAAAATGTGAACAAGTTAGTTTGCCTCAGCAACTGGCTGAAAGATGATGAAGCTCAGTAGATTTGAAAGGTGATGTTCAAACAAAAAGACCAGTTTCAGTGCAACATGTTATAGTAGTTAGCAACTGGATTTTTGAGCAACTGGATTAAAGAATGGAGGAAAAGGTAAAAGATTGTTCTTTGGTTTGATTTAAAAGTTTTATTGAAAATGTTTTTTTCCACAGATGACTCAAATTGTGCAAAAATGTGGTAGGTCACTGTTATGATTTGACTACATTTATTGCTTTCTGTTCAATTGAATACTGTAAATTGTACATCCTGGTTAAGAGGAATGCCAAAGAGGAAGTGATGGAACATTACAAAGACAAATATTATGGTGTGTAGTATGTTTCAGCTTGATTTAAAACACCATTATTTGGCTGTGTTAATAAACAGACATAATATGAAAATTATGTATCTGTGTCCTGTTATTTATCTTTTGGTATGCATTTCAGAAAAAAAATGGTTAGGATTCAGGTGTAATTGCAAATAGTGATTAATCATGATTAATCCACTGAAAATTCTGATTAATTTGATTAAACATTTTAATCATTTGACAGCCCTAATATATATATATTTTTTTTTTTTAGGAACAGAATCAGAACCGTGAATGAAAGTGATCTATACTGTTCCGGAACAGAACCATTCTTTTAAAAGCAGTTAATAACGTTCTTTCACCTTCCGGGCATTTTTTTCCCCGGTTCCACAAAAAGACCTCACTCTGTCACTCAGAAACGTATTCCAGTGTCTGCCTCCCTGCCAGAACATCTTTACAAGTGTGTTTGCCAGGATTTCTGAAAATGTGGCGCCGGACAACGTGACCTGGAAGATTTTAAATTTACTGGACATCAATATGCATTCAGATCCGACCTCGCGCTGCCAGCACCATCAATAAACAAGGGATATTAGCCAAATGAGCCACATTTACGTGTCCTTAAACAGCCTATAACAAATTACAAAAACACCATTACTTGTGTTTCGACGTGTAACATACGCAGAAACTTTACAGACAACTTTATTGCCTTTAAAAAAAGAAACAAATCCCTAAAACAATAATTGTTAAAAGATTAAAAACTGCCGAATTTGTGAAAGTGTTTATCCGACATGTTGTGGTTGCTTGAGGCTCGGTGATCAGTAGGCTATTAAACAAACAATCAAACAGGCAACAGAAGCAGGATCTGTTTTATTTCTGTAGATATGGATGATTTCTAAAGCCGGGCACGTTTAACAGTTCGGCTATTGATTATAGACCTAATTAAGTTGGGGTTTCCTCTCTCCTCACTTTTCTTAGTTTCAGAACCGCGGACAGCGACCGCTATCCAACGCGGGAGAAAGCGCGTTTGTTACAAAATATTATTAGTGTTGCACCATTGTTCTTATGTAATATAACCATATACAATTTCAGTAGCACAATTCTCAGACTGATGGACTGGGCCCATCCCCATGGATCAGGAGCCATTTTGGGCCCATCCCCACGGATCAGGAGCCATTTTGGGCCCATCCCCATGGATCAGGAGCCATTTTGGGCCCATCCCCATGGATCAGGAGCCATTTTGGGCCTATCCCCATGGATCAGGAGCCATTTTGGGCCTATCCCCATGGATCAGGAGCCATTTTGGGCCCATCCCCATGGATCAGAAGCCATTTTGGGCCCATCCCCATGGATCAGGAGCCATTTTGGGCCCATCCCCATGGATCAGGAGCCATTTTGGGCCTATCCCCATGGATCAGGAGCCATTTTGGGCCTATCCCCATGGATCAGGAGCCATTTTGGGCCCATCCCCATGGATCAGAAGCCATTTTGGGCCCATCCCCATGGATCAGGAGCCATTTTGGGCCCATCCCCATGGATCAGGAGCCATTTTGGGCCCATCCCCATGGATCAGGAGCCATTTTGGGCCCATCCCCATGGATCAGGAGCCATTTTGGGCCCATCCCCATGGATCAGGAGCCATTTTGGGCCCATCCCCATGGATCAGGAGCCATTTTGGGCCCATCCCCATGGATCAGGAGCCATTTTGGGCCCATCCCCATGGATCAGGAGCCATTTTGGGCCCATCCCCATGGATCAGGAGCCATTTTGGGCCCATCCCCATGGATCAGGAGCCATTTTGGGCCCATCCCCATGGATCAGGAGCCATTTTGGGCCCATCCCCATGGATCAGGAGCCAAATCAGACAGGGTTCTTCTAAACCATTTTATTTATTTATTTTTGCTACTGCTCGACTAAAAGAAATCTCGGTCAACCCACAGCCTATCGACCAAACAATCGATTAGTCGACTAAATGGGGTCAGCCCTAACTTCAATGAAAAAGGTCACCAATCTTCGCAAATCAACAGTAGCCTAGGCAAAGACTCCTCTCTCTCCCCAGCAGCAGGCGCACGTGCGGAGAGAATGGTGCTGAAGCGTGAATTCTGTGCTGAAGCGTGAATTCTGTGCTGAAGCGTGAATTCTGTGCTGAAGCGTGAATTCCGGGTGTAAGCTATGATAGATACAGCCTCTCCTTTGGCTGGATACAATTTTATTTATCTGCTTTTTAAATAAATAAAAATGATCTGCCAAAACCCTCCTCACCCCTGGAAAGCATACTCTAGTAGCCTACTGACATTACAAGCGTGATTAAGAAATGAGGGAGAGAGATTTTTTTATTAGAGAATGGATTAACCTTTTCAATGATAGTTAAGGATACTATAGTTATCACATGTCACATTGGATTTATTAACTACAAAAAGGTAAGACATGTTTTTATTTAATTCTGCTGCTGCTCTGCAAAAAAAACCAACATAAATAAACTATATTAACCTGTACTTTTTGGCGGGTTGGAACCGGTTCAGAACTTTATTTTGCTGGTCGGAAAAGTGGAACGGAACGAAAAAAAAATGGTGGTTCTAGTTCAGAACGAAACGATTGGAAAATCATTTTTGGTTCTAACCACTGGATGTAACCACTATAAATTACATGCAAAACAAATAGGGCTGGTTTCCAATGAAAATATTAGACCTAGTCCTGGACTAAAAAGCATGGCCAATGGAGAATCTTAATCTAGGTCCTAAAATCTGCCTATAATTCAATTCAATACCAACATTCAGAATATATATAAAATAAAAAATTAAAAGTGACAACATAAACTAGGCTGTAAATACATTTACATTTTAGTCATTTTAGCAGACGCTCTTATCCAGAGCCACTTACAGGAGCAATTAGGGTTAAGTGCCTTGCTCAAGGGCACATCGACAGATTTTTCACCTAGTCGGCTCGGGGATTAGAACCAGCGACCTTTCGGTTACTGGCACATCGCTCTTAACCACTAGGCTACCTGCCGCCTAGGCTCTAGGATGCATTGAGCAAAGGGTGGTTAAGGTAAGCAGCAACATGTATTTGATATGACTGTGTGGGGCACCTGTCAGCGATGTAAGGTAAGCAGCAACATGTATTTGATATGACTGTGTGGTAATGACTGCACCTGTCAGCGATGGCCTTAGCCATGAAGTAGTCCTCAGCGATGTATTGAGCGAAGGTTATGAGCCCTCCAGCCTGGTCCAGGACATCTTTCCTCATCAGACACGACATTCCTGTCACACACTTAATACCCGTCACGTTGGCTGAGATGTAGGAGCGCGGGTGGGACGTGCCAAAGTACACCTGTTGGGAAAATGGAGGAAGATTAGCAGGACAGGTAACAGTCTTTAGCTCGACGCCTAGACCTTCGACGCCTAGACCTTGCCCAAGTACACGAGACAAAAAAGGCAAGAATGGAGAAAAAAAAACATGAAAAAATGTAACATTAATTTCTGGACTTCTGTCCCTTTTGTGTGTGTTTAGGAACCACCCTTCAGTTTTTTGGACTTCATTGTTTATTGGTTTAACGCACCACAAAAACAAATATCAAAACAAATACTATTTACGTTTAAAAGGTTCTTCATCTGTCAGACAAACAGGATGGCGAATAACAATCTATTGTTGGAAAACGAACGTCGTTATAAAATGAGCGAGGTCTGCACAATTCTAAAAAAAGGCATAGGAGTCTGTCAGAAACAGTCAGAGGAAACAAAACACTTGGGCCAAGAAACAGGAGTGATGGACATTAGACCGGTGGAAATGTGTCCTGTGGTCTGATGAGTCCAAATTGGAGATTTTTGGTTCAAACCGCTGTGTCTTTGTGAGAAACGCAGCCAACAAGTGCTCAGCATATGTGGGAACTCCTTCAAGACTGTTGGAAAAGCATTCCAGGTGAAGCTGGTTGAGAGAATGCCAAGAGTGTGCAAAGCTGTCATCAAGGCAAAGGGTGGCTATTTGAAGAATCTAAAATATATTTTGATTTGTTTAACACTTTTTTGGTTACTACGTGATTCCATATGTGTTATTTCATAGTTTTGATGTCTTCAATATTATTCTACAATGTAGAAAATAGTAAAAATAAAGAAAAACCCTTGAATGAGTAGGTGTGTCCAAACTTTTGACTGGTACTTTTATATTGTTTTTGTAAACAGTTCATTTGTATGTGGGACCAATACATTGGATACGCCTAGGCTAAACGTTCAGGCACTTGGGAGAGGATGAAAAAAACACTTGGACATCCCCTGTACGTCCCCCGACACCACCACAATGTTTGAGAGAGGTTGGTGTTGTAGAAATGTAGTTTTTATAGTGAACAATAACTTTTAGGCACATCCATCCAGTGGGCAAAAACAGTGCAATTACCACCTTTGGACACTTTGGAGAGGTTGAAAGGACACTTGAATGTACCCTGGATACCCCATAACACCACCACAATGTTTGAGTGAGGTTGATATGGTAGAAATCTTGTTTTTATACTGAACAAATAGCATTTAGGGATTGCAAATATGTAATAGCACTGGAATTACCTAATTTATAGACACATGCCACTTTGGAGAGGTTTAGAGACATTTGGAAACGTCCCATGACCACACCTGACGCCACTTTTACTAAAACATCTGCCCACTTCTAGTTAGGTCTTTCAATCCCATATTTTTTTCAGATATTAATTTTTTATTTTGTATATCTTTAGTCATTTAGCATTGTTCACATGTTGTGGAAGCCATCTTATCTGTTTCCAGCTCTAGTCATCAATAATTCACGTATAGCTTGTCAATGAAAGATGACTTAAAAAAAAAAAGCAAAAAAAAAAGTGATTTTGTGTGTGCTTGATCTTGTGTATTCTGATCTATGTAACTCCCATCGATCTTCTGATCATTTCCTCTTCATCTCCCAGATGTCTTCTTTCCAAATATACCAAGTTTTTGCAAGTCAGAATCATGTAATTCCACATGAATAGCAGTTACTTTTGGGTATGTCTATTTAGACGGAAATCTAGATTTTGCCATTACATTTAAGGGGTTATTAATACTCCACTCCCTCTACAACACAGTACCATCAGCATACAGTGAGGGAAAAAAGTATTTGATCCCCTGCTGATTTTGCCCACTGACAAAGAAATGATCAGTCTATAATTTTAATGGTAGGTTCATTTGAACAGTGAGAGACAGAATAACAACAACAAAAATCCAGAAAAACGCATGTCAAAAATGTTAGAAATTGATTTTCATTTTAATGAGGGAAATAAGTATTTGACCCCCCTCTCAATCAGAAAGATTTCTGGCTCCCAGGTGTCTTTTATACAGGTAACGAGCTGAGATTAGGAGCACACTCTTAAAGGGAGTGCTCCTAATCTCAGCTTGTTACCTGTATAAAAGACACCGGTCCACAGAAGCAATCAATCAATCAGATTCCAAACTCTCCACCATGGCCAAGACCAAAGAGCTCTCCAAGGATGTCAGGGACAAGATTGTAGACCTACACAAAGCTGGAATGGGCTACAAGACCATTGCCAAGCAGCTTGGTGAGAAGGTGACAACAGTTGGTGCGATTATTCGCAAATTGAAAAAACACAAAATAACTGTCAATCTCCCTCGGCCTGGGGCTCCATGCAAGATCTCACCTCGTGGAGTTGCAATGATCATGAGAATGGTGAGGAATCAGCCCAGAACTACACGTGAGGATCTTGTCAATGATCTCAAGGCAGCTGGGACCATAGTCACCAAGAAAACAATTGGTAACACACTACGCCGTGAAGGACTGAAATCATGCAGCGCCTGCAAGGTCCCCCTGCTCAAGAAAGCACATATACAGGGCCGTCTGAAGTTTGCCAGTGAACATCTGAATGAGTCAGTGGAGAACTGGTTGAAAGTGTTGTGGTCAGATGAGACCAAAATCGAGCTCTTTGGCATCAACTCAACTCGCCGTGTTTGGAGGAGGAGGAATGCTGCCTATGACCCCAAGAACACCATCCCCACCGTCAATCATGGAGGTGGAAACATTATGCTTTGGGGGTGTTTTTCTGCTAAGGGGACAGGACAACTTCACCGCATGAAAGGGACGATGGACGGGGCCATGTACCGTCAAATCTTGGGTGAGAACATCCTTCCCTTAGCCAGGGCATTGAAAATTGGTTGTGGATGGGTTTCCAGCATGACAATGACCCAAAACACACGGCCAAGGCAACAAAGGAGTGGCTCAAGAAGAAGCACATTAAGGTCCTGGAGTGGCCTAGCCAGTCTCCAGACCTTAATCCCATAGAAAATCTGTGCAGGGAGCTGAAGGTTCGAGTTGCCAAACGTCCTGACCTCTGTGATTCCACCCCAATGGTGGAACAAGCTCCCTCACAACGCCAGGACAGCGGAGTAACTCACCACCTTCCGGAGACACTTGAAACCCCACCTCTAAGGAATACCTGGGATAGGATTAAGTAATCCTTCTACCCCCCCTTACCCCACCCAATTTTTAAAAAAAAATACATATTGTAAAGTGGTTATCCCACTGGCTATAAGGTGAATGCACCAATTTGTAAGTCGCTCTGGATAAGAGCGTCTGCTAAATGACGTAAATGTAAATATGTAAAAGTGATTGCCAAAAAGGGTTTTGCCACGAAGTACTAAGTCATGTTTTGCAGAGGGGTCAAACACTTTCCCTCATTAAAATGCAAATCAATTTATAACATTTTTGACATGCGTTTTTCTGGATTTCTTTGTTGTTATTCTGTCTCTCACTGTTCAAATAAACCTACCGTTAAAATTATAGACTGATCACGTCTTTGTCAGTGGGCAAACGTACAAAATCAGCAGGGGATCAAATACTTTTGTATATACAGTTTTCTATTCTACTGTATTTTAGTCAATGCCACTCCGACATGGCTCATCCTAATATTTATATATTTCTTAATTCTGTTCGTTTACTTTTAGATTTGTGAGTATTGTTGTGAATTGTTAGATACTACTGCACTGTTGGAGCTAGGAACACAAGCATTTCACTACACCCGCAATAACATCTGCTAAATATGTGTATGTGCCCAATAAAATTTTATTTGAAATAACTGCCGGTCGCACGGTAATTGACCATGCATAGCTTACAAGCCACTGATGCAGACTTTTGGAACAATCTACATCTAAATAGGTATTCCTATATGCTTAATTTAGAGTTATTTATGTAACTTTAGTTGTGATACAAATGTTGTGCTATATGTTTTCAATTTTAATACATTCTAAGACTGCATGATGCGACTAATGATTTGAAAAAGTCGCATGAAAAGCATGAGCTCTGCTGGGTTTTTGTGCAGGCTGTACATACGGCATCAGTCTCTCATTTACAATTTGATAAGCACTTGATAATGCCTCAAATTTCCTGACTGCGTCCCTTTTGTGTGGCCGTAATGCCCCCTAAATAAAATCCATGCCTTTTGCAGCCAGTGGCCGTTGTGCCCTTGGGCTGAATATAATAATCATAATTCCTTTCTCCCGGCTGCACGCCGAAACACCTCTCATTCACACTGCTCTCCGTCACCTGATCGGGTCTTTGTCACAGGCTACAAGTGAAGACGGACACGTCGGGGACGCAACTGTGCATGTCCTTATCCAATTCCGAGGCGCACATTGAAGATATTGGAAGAACTGTCCACATTTACTTTTCGTCAGCCAACAAGATCAGTAGGCCTAACGTCAAAAAACCTGTTTTAAGCAATGAGGCTGACACAACAGATAAGAACGTTTAGCTTAAAAATGTTGATAAACTATTAGGCTATTTCTTCACATTATAAGCGCAACAATGTGCATACGGCAGTAGGCTATAAGCGTGAATGTTCCAAAATGCAATAATTAACAAGTGATAGGCTAATATTGTCACCCATCAGACTATTCTTGATTTGATCTTGTCTTTACATATACTAAATAATATATATGTGAAATTTGTTTTGATTTAGAATGGACCATTATCATGCACCTGTCTTGGAATATGGGCAGGGGGAAAAGAATACCACACTTTTCACGTGGTTCATTTTCATGCCAGCCAGGTAGGCTATACTCCTGTTGTAAAGAGAAACAATGTGCTTAATATTAGGAAAGTTGAGAAATAAATAGTATGTCTAGCCTATAGAAAGCTGATGGGATCCTCCTCTTTTTAGTAGAGGCCATCAAACTCTGTTTTCTCACGCAGTTGCATAGCCTATAAAAGTGTTACGCAACATGAGCTCATGGGCTCTCATTAAGTGTTTGATTAGATTTTTGAGCACATTTTCATTGACGTCAGAGTGATTAGATATGCCGCATTATTTTTTCATCGGGTTCTTGGTCACCTCCCTGATCAAGGCCCTTCTCCCCCGATTGCTCAGTTTGGCCGGGCGGCCAGCTCTAGGAAGAGTCTTGGTGGTTCAAAACTTCTTCTATTTAAGAATGATGGAGGCCACTGTGTTCCTGGGGACCTTCAATGCTGCAGACATTCTTTGGTACCCTTCCCCAGATCTGTGCCTCGACAAAATCCTGTCTCGGAGCTCTACGGACAATTCCTTCGACCTCATGGCTTGGTTTTTGCTCTGACACGCACTGTCAACTGTGGGACCTTATATAGACAGGTGTGTGCCTTTCCAAATAATGTCCAATCAATTGAATTTACCACAGGTGGACTCCAATCAAGTTGTAGAAACATCTCAAGGATGATCAATGGAAACAGGATTCGCCTGAGCTCAATTTCGAGTCTCATAGCAAAGGGTCTGAATACTTATGTAAATAAGGTTTTGATTTTTCCTAAATTAAAAGCTGAAATGTCTTAAGGCAATAAGTATTCTACCTTTTGTTATGGCAAGCCTAAATAAGTTCAGGAGTAAAAATGTGCTTAACAAGTCACATAATAAGTTGCATGGACTCAATAATAGTGTTTAAGATTATTTTTTAATGACTACCTCATCTCAGTACCCCACACATACAATTATCTGTAAGGTCCCTCAGCCGAGCAGTGAATTTCAAACACAGAGACCAGGGAGGTTTTCCAATGGTTAGCAAAGAAGGGTAGATGGGGTTTCCTGTTTTACATGTTATTTTGGCATTAATACGCGTCACATATCAGTTTGCAAACAGTGTAAAAAACATGGTCTCTTTTTTGCTTTCTTGAGTAAAGGCAGCTCCAAAATGCAGGTGTTTCAGCCTAGCTCAGTGCTTTCTGTGGTGGTGGGGCAGCCAGCGGAAAATACGGAGCGTAGGGGTTGGTAATGTTCTCTAGTTGCGCCGTGATTGGCTCAGTGTTCTGTCACTCATGGGGACACTACATCTGCCAAATCTAAGGGTAGAGCTCGAAGATTCAAGCCCCTTGGGAGCTGCCATAAAGTTAAAGGCTCAAGGTCATTGGCAACAGATAGAATGACATCAAATCACATATCTACAGTAGCTTGGATTGGCCTGATCATGTCAACATCATACTTTCCAAATCTTAGCTAGCAGTCATCATCATGAATGAAGTCGACAATCTACTGGCAAATCCTTTTTATTCCTTGTCATATGAAGATAAATAATGAAGAGAAATTATAGATAAAACGTATCGGTGCTCATCGGCCATTGGACATAAACATTAAACAAATTGGAAATCGCAAATTCAACAAATGAGTGGTTTGGAAGGGATCAGTGGCTAACTGCAAGCATTGCAAAGCAATCACTAGCCCGCTATTCAGTGGAGTGGGTGTGTGGTCCCAATTCTCGGTTTAAGGTTCTCTTTTCCAAGCTTAAAATGATAAACATTCAACATCGGCCACGCTGTCAATCCAGCATGATTTCTGCCGCGCTCAAAACAACTGTTAACTCAGAACTGGAAAATCTGACTTCAGTGAGTTCAAGACAACTGGGAACTCGGGGGAAAACGAGCTCCTACTGGGGAAATACGTTTTGAACGGTCATCCAACTCGGAATTGTAAGTCGGGAACTCAGGCCTCTTTCTAGAGCTACGACCTGAAGATCACTGACGTCATGATTCAACCTTGTTTCCCCCCCCCCCCCCCCAGAGTCCCCAGTTGTCTTGAAAGCACCATAAATCCAGACTTTGATAACAACATTTGCCCATGAAGGACCGCCACGCCACCTTCCTGTTCAAGTGAGCACAGCACAACAAGGTGAGTCCAAAAGCGTCTTGTATGCTGCTGAATAAGTAACGTAATATGCCAGGGAGATAGTTTTACTTTCTTAGCTACAGTATACATAAGTGTATGTTGTGTAGTAAGCTGTTAGTAGCCCATGTGCCTCACCCTAATAATTTGGTCTATTTTCCCCTCTAATTTCGCCTACTGTTCTGACTTGGTGGTGCACATGCAGCCTATAACCTGTTTTAGAGAAATGTAATCATCGAATATTGTAAAAGCTTTCATTGTCTGCTTATATGCCCCTTTTATTTATCCTACGGTTCTGACTTGGTGTACAGGGAGAACACTATAAGAACGGCCCGTGTTCTGAATTCTGTCGCTGTACATTTCAAAAGTGCTGAACAAATAGTTATATTGACTACGTCCGTCCTAGCTCGCTCATTAATGTCTTAATCTAAATTACAGATTGCCTCGTATCCGCTCGTCGTCCCCTTATGCCATAGTTTGGACATCTCAATTGTCAGTAGAAACCACATTTGTTTAAGCAAGTCAGCCATATCAGCTATGTTTATTTTTTAAGGCAGTAAATGACGCTGAATGAACTGTTTCGCTGCCAGACAAGGCTCCGCTGATAGCCAGGTGGAGCAGTGGTAAGGTGTTGAGACTGCTGTTGGGACGGCTTTATGGAGGCCCTAACAGTGTGTGGGCATCGTTTGTCACCGTTATTAGTGCAATTGATGTATTGTTTAGTGTTCTGTAGTGGCTTTGCTGGCAAAAAAAAAATGTTGGGGGGGGGGTTTGCCCCACCAAGATTTACATGCTGGAGAGGAAGGAACCAGCTCAGGGATTTCACCATGAGGCCAATGGTGACTTTAAAACAGTTAGAGAGTTTAATGGCTGTGATAGGAGAAAACTGAGGATGGATCAACAACATTGTAGTTACTCCACAATACTAACCTAAATTACAGAGTGAAAAGAAGGAATGTACAGAATACAAAATATTCCAAAACATACATCCTGTTTGCAACAAGGCACTAAAGTAAAACTGCAAAAAATGTGGCAAAGAAATTAACTTTATGTCCTGAATACAAAGCCTTATGTTTGGGACAAATCCAACACAACACATCACTGAGTACCACTCTCCATATTTTCAAGCATAGTGGTGGCTGCATCATGTTATGGGTATGCTTGTCATTGGCAAGGACTAGGGAGAGTTTAGGATACAAATAAATGGAATGGAGCTAAGCACAGGCAAAATCCTAGAGGAAAACCTGGTTCAGTCTAATTTCCAACAGACACTGGGAGACAAATTCACCTTTTAGCAGGACAATAACCTAAGTTGCTTACCAAGACGACATTGAATGTTCCTGAGTGGCCTAGTTACAGTTTTTACTTAATAATCGGCTTGAAAATCTATGGCAAGACTTGAAAATGGCTGTCTAGCAATGATTAACAACCAACTTGACAGAGCTTGAAGAATTTAAAAAAGAATAATGTGCAAATATTGTACAATCCAGGTGTGCAAAGCTCTTAGGAGACTTACCCAGAAAGACTCACAGCTGGAATCACTGCCAAAGGTGATTCTAACACGTATTGACTCAGGGCGTTGAAAATGTATCTAATCAAGATAGTGTTTTATTTTCCATTCATTTTATAATAAATGTTAAATCCATTTTAATCCCACTTTGTAACACAACAAAATGTGGAAAAAGTCAAGAGGTGTGAATGCAAATGACTGCTGTCTGAACACACACACAAATCCGATTTGGTCACTTGTAACTTGCTGTTTGGACAGTCAGTATTCCAAAACAGATTTGAGCATTAAGGCCTGCAGTGTGAACAAGGCTTCAGAACTCCAAGGATTAAGTCAAGTCACATTGACCTAGTGCAGCATCAGACTCCAATAGTGGTCTGTCTCTGTAAGAATGCTACCGCCTCTACCGCCTCTACCGCCTCTACCGTCTACTGCCTCTACCGTCTACTGCCTCTACCGCCTCTACCGCCTCTACCGCCTCTACCGCCTCTACCGCCTCTACTGCCTCTACCGCCTCTACCGCCTCTACCGCCTCTACCGCCTCTACCGCCTCTACCGCCTCTACCGCCTCTACCGCCTACCGCCTCCTGCCTCTACCGTCTACTGCCTCTACCGTCTACTGCCTCTACCGTCTACTGCCTCTACCGCCTCTACCGCCTCTACCGCCTACTGCCTCTACCGTCTACTGCCTCTACGTCTACTGCCCCTACCGCCTCTACCGTCTACCGCCTCTACCGCCTCTACCGTCTACTGCCTCTACCGCCTCTACCGTCTACCGCCTCTACCGTCTACTGCCTCTACCGCCTCTACCGTCTACTGCCTCTACCGTCTACTGCCTCTACGTCTACCGCCTCTACCGTCTACTGCCTCTACCGCCTCCTACCGCCTCCTGCCTCTACCGCCTCTACCGCCTCCTACCGCCTCCTGCCTCTACCGCCTCTACCGCCTACCGCCTCTACCGTCTACTGCCTCTACCGCCTCCTGCCTCTACCGCCTCCTGCCTCTACCGCCTCTACCGCCTCTACCGCCTCCTACCGCCTCCTGCCTCTACCGCCTCTACCGCCTACCGCCTACCGCCTCTACCGCCTACCGCCTCTACCGCCTACCGCCTCTACCGCCTACCGCCTCTACCGTCTACTGCCTCTACCGCCTCCTACCGCCTCTACTGCCTCTACCGCCTCCTACCGCCTCCTGCCTCTACCGCCTCTACCGCCTCTACCGCCTCTACCGCCTCTACCGCCTCTACCGCCTCTACCGCCTCTACCGCCTCTACCGCCTCTACCGCCTCTACCGCCTCTACCGCCTCTACTGCCTCTGGCGCTTTCTCAATTTTCTAACTCCCGACTTTTGAGTTAGAGGTAAGGACAGAGGATGCAAGGGATGGAGGAAAGATGAATTGAGAGCCTCTATGGATGCTCACCTGCTCCAGCGTAGCAGCGAAGCCCTGTCTGTCAGCCACGTAGGGAAGGCCATGGACCAACCCCACCTTCTCTGTCATCTGGTTGGCCATATCTGTCAGAGTGTCCGGTTTCACTGGGGAGGAAGAGGATCAATCAATCTACCAAAATGATTATTATTTATTTGTTATATAAATCAGCAGTTGTCCCTAAAAAGGGATTTTACAGATCAGGCAATGGGATCTTACTTATCATTTTCATAGTATTTCATTCAACTACAGTATTTGAATATAGGTGAATAAAATAATGTTGTGTTTGTATGTAAAGCAATCAAACTATCTAGGCTCAGTTTATTTGTTCAAGGTTCAAAACAAGAACACACAGAATCTCCATGATCAAATGGGAAGTAGTTTGGTGTGAGTCAGCGATAAAAAGGAAAAAACAGGGCTGCTCACTGACTTGGAATACTGGCGGTGATTCATTCTGTTATGATTAAATCAGAGTAAGGAAATGTTCCAAATGGCACCCTATGTAGTGCACTCCTTTTGACCAGGGTAGTGCTCTATGTAGGAAATAAGGTTCCATTGGGTCCTGTTCAAAAGTAGTGCACTATGTAGGGAATAGGGTGCCATTTGAGACACACACAGAGTTAGTTTCCTACCTCGTATTCCGCTGTCGCAGATCCACACCAGGTCATACTTTGCCCCCTCATAACCTGGCATCAGGTTATTAATCTTGGGGTTGATGCCAACCTTCTTTCCTCCTGTAAAAGAAGGACATCAGTTTTCTTCAGTGGCCTGAGGTGCCTTAACCAGTAACCGCTGGAGGTGCCTTAACCAGTAACCGCTGGAGGTGCCTTAACCAGTAACCGCTGGAGGTGCCTAAACCAGTAACCGCTGGAGGTGCCTTAACCAGTAACCGCTGGAGGTGCCTTAACCAGTAACCGCTGGAGGTGCCCTAACCAGTAACCGCTGGAGGTGCCTAAACCAGTAACCGCTGGAGGTGCCTTAACCAGTAACCGCTGGAGGTGCCTTAACCAGTAACCGCTGGAGGTGCCCTAACCAGTAACCGCTGGAGGTGCCTTAACCAGTAACCGCTGGAGGTGCCCTAACCAGTAACCGCTGGAGGTCACGATCACCAGACTGGGTCATGAACCAGTTATGAAACCAATACATTCTCTTAAACCCTCACTTACAGATGGTTTCACTTCCTGTTAACCCAGTGGTATTCAGATGGTTCCACTTCCTGTTAACCCAGTGGTGGTATTCAAACTTTTTTCAGCGGGGACCCCATTTTTTCCTGCCAGAATTTCTGGGACCCCACCCCAAATCTAATGACACAACCTTATAAATATAAATAACAATAATAATAATAATAATAATACAAATCAAAAAACGGTACATTTTGATTTTCACATCAACAAATAACCTTCAATTCATTACATTATTTATTTTTTACCACCTTTTTCTCCCCGATTTCGATCTTGTCTCATCGCTACAACTACCCAACGGGATCGGGAGAGGCGAAGGTCGAGTCATGCGTCCTCCGAAACATGACCCGCCAAGCCGCGCTTCTTAACACCTGCTCGCTTAACCTGGAAGACAGCCGCACCAATGTGTCGAGAACTAATACATACATTGTACAATTGTATAAATAAAAATTATCAATAACGTTAGTATATTGTCCCATGAAATAATATATACTTACTTCCAGTGAAGGGAAATCTTAACACCACAGCATACAATGACATTCTAGACGATTCTGTGCTTCCAACTTTGGGGAAGGCCCTTTCCTGTTTCAGCATGACAATGCCCCCGTGCACAAAGCGAGGTCCATAATGAAATTGTTTGTCGAGATCGGTGTGGAAGAACTTGACTGGCCTGCACAGAACCCTGACCTCAACCCCATCGAACACCTTTGGGATGAATTGGAACGCAGACTGCGAGCCAGGCCTAATCGCCCAACATCAGTGCCCGACCTCACTAATGCTCTTGGCTGAATGGAAGCAAGTCCCCGCAAACAATGTTCCAACATCTAGTGGAAAGCCTTCCCAGAAGAGTGGAGGCTGTTATAGCAGCCAAAGGGGGGGGGACCAACTCCATATTAATGCCCATGATTTTGGAATGAGATGTTCGACGAACAGGTGTCCACATACACTACATGACTAAAAGTATGCGGTCTGTATCATGTACCGGTTCACGGATCATAGGGTATTACAGCTTGTGAAAGTATTCACCCCCTGTTATGATGTCATTTCATAGTGGTGGGAACAAGGACATTTAGTAGATCAGTCGAGGGAGCTTACTGGTGGTTTATCTTAGAATGATTGATATATATATATGATTTACTGACTTGGGTAAATACCATCAAAGAAGGGAGTGCCCACTGAGGGTTAACAGATGTTGTTGAAGAAACGTGTAACATGACATATATAAACTGAGAGGTTTTCTTTGTCTGTGAGTTCGGATGGCAAGAGGCAGAGCATG
The DNA here is from genome assembly GCF_964263955.1 of Coregonus lavaretus. Classification (NCBI taxonomy): domain Eukaryota; kingdom Metazoa; phylum Chordata; class Actinopteri; order Salmoniformes; family Salmonidae; genus Coregonus; species Coregonus lavaretus. The sequence goes on from NW_028166140.1 coordinate 379,079, forward strand.
CTCCTTTTGTTAACGAACCCGGTACCGAATATTACATATTTGTATGAACTCTCCATCTAAGTGTTAAGTATATTCTTGCATCATGAATTACTTGATACCCGAGACACTCATAACACCCCCCCCCCCCTTGGCATGTTTCCTATTTTGTTGCCTTACAACCTGGAATTAAAACAGATTTTTTGGGGGGTTTGTATCATTTGATTTACACAACATCCCTACCACTTTGAAGACGCAAAATATTTTTTTATTGTAAAACAAACAAGAAATAACACAAAAAAACTGAAAACTTGAGCGTGCATAACTATTCACCCCCCAAAGTCAATACTTTGTAGAGCCACTTTTTGCAGCAATTACAGCTGCAAGTCTCTTGGGGTATGTCTCTATAAGCTTGGCACATCTAGCCACTGGGATTTTTGCCCATTCTTCAAGGCAAAACTGCTCGAGCTCCTTCAAGTTGGATGGGTTCCGCTGGTGTACAGCAATTTTTAAGTCATACCACAGATTCTCAATTGGATTGAGGTCTGGGCTTTGACTAGGCCATTCCAAGACATTTAAATGTTTCCCCTTAAACCACTCGAGTGTTACTTTAGCAGTATGCTTAGGGTCATTGTACTGCTGGAAGGTGAACCTCCGTCCCAGTCTCAAAACAGGTTTCCCTCAAGAATTTCCCTGTATTTAGTGCCATCCATCATTCCTTCAATTCTGACCAGTTTCCCAGTCCCTGCCGATGGAAAACATCCCCACAGCATGATGCTGCCACCATCATGCTCCACTGTGGGGATGGTGTTCTCGGGGTGATGAGAGGTGTAGGGTTTGCGCCAGACATAGCGTTTTCCTTGATGGCCAAAAAGCTCAATTTTAGTCTCATCTGACCAGAGTACCTTCTTCCATATGTTTGGGGAGTCTCCCACATGCCTTTTGGCGAACACCAAACGTGTTTGCTTATTTTTATCTTTAAGCAATGGCTTTTTTCTGGCCACTCTTCCGTAAAGCCCAGCTCTGTGGAGTGTACAGCTTAAAGTGGTCCTATGGACAGATACTCCAATCTCCGCTGTGGAGCTTTGCAGCTCCTTCAGGGTTATCTTTGGTCTCTTTGTTGCCTCTGATTAATTAACTCCTTGCCTGGTCCTTGAGTTTTGGTGGGAGGCCCTCTCTTGGCAGGTTTGTTATAGTGCCATATTCTTTCCGTTTTTTTATAATGGATTTAATGGTGCTCCGTGGGATGTTCAAAGTTTCAGATATTTTTTTATAACCCAACCCTGATCTGTACTTCTCCACAATTTTGTCCCTGACCTGTTTGGAGATCTCCTTGGTCTTCATGGTGCCGCTTCCTTGGTGGTGCCCCTTGATTAGTGGTGTTGCTGGGGCCTTTCAGAACAGGTGTATATATACACTGAGATCATGTGACAGATCATGTGACACTTAAATAAAGTCCACCTGTGTGCAATCTAACTAATGTGACTTCTGAAGGTAATTGGTTGCATCAGATCTTATTTAGGGGCTTCATAGCAAAAGGGGTGAATACATATGCACGCACCACTTTCCCGTTATTTTTTAGAATTTTTTGAAACAAGTAATTTTTTTTCATTTCACTTCACCAATTTGGACTATTTTGTGTATGTCCATTACTTGAAATCCAAATAAAAATCAATTTAAAATTTCAGGTTGTAATGCAACAAAATAGGAAAAACGCCAAGGGGGATGAATACTTTTGCAAGGCACTGTACAGGTCTAAAAAGGGACTAAAATGTTCACTTGTATGTGATACAAATGTAAAAAGCATGTCAAACATCCTTCCTCCCGATTAAGTTTCTATGTGAGAATTGCCAGAACAATCTTAGATACCAAAAATATTTTCCGTCCACGCTCACATGGAATAGCCCAACTATGGATTCTTGTTTAGTCAGTCCCCTTGTGTACTGACAGGACACAGTACTGAGCATTGACATGTTTCCCTACTTACAACTACACATTTTAACATATTTATTAGACAGATCTTAGAATAGCAGGACATGAGACATGAATTGACAGTTGTTCAAAGAACACATCAACACATTATAGGCTCTTACCTATAAATAAACGAGCATCAACGTTGGGATATTTTCCAAGAAGCTTTTTACAAACATCAATGGCTGGGTCGTCATGGTCCTGCACACACAGCAGGATCTCAAACTGGCAAAGAGACAAAGACAGAGAGATACATTAGTCCAATACTGTAGAGAAACGGAGAGCCTGCACACACAGCAGGATCTCAAACTGGCAGAGAGACAAAGACAGAGAGATACATTAGTCCAATACTGTAGAGAGAAACGGAGAGAGAGATAAATGTTAGTCCAATACTGTAGAGAGAAACAGAGAGAGAGAGAGAGAGAGAGAGAGAAATGTTAGTCCAATACTGTAGAGAAACTGTATTCCAAAACTGTGGAGAAAGACAGAAATGTTAGTCCAAGCCACGAGGCATTTATTAAATTCATTTGTTTAACCAGGATATTCCACTCAGTAACAATTTCCACTGTTTTCCAGGGAGTCGTGGGTTACAAGAAAAAACACTTTAAAACAGATAGTTGAAAATTTGAGTCAGGACTGAACTGACTAAAACTAGAATTAGTATTAGACCCTGCACAGTGTTCTACTGGCCCTCTGACCCCGTCAACAGTGTTCTACTGGCCCTCTGACCCCGTCAACAGTGTTCTACTGGCCCCCTGACCCCGTCAACAGTGTTCTACTGGCCCCCTGACCCCGTCAACAGTGTTCTACTGGCCCCCTGACCCCGTCAACAGTGTTCTACTGGCCCCCTGACCCCGTCAACAGTGTTCTACTGGCCCCCTGACCCCGTCAACAGTGTTCTACTGGCCCCCTGACCCCGTCAACAGTGTTCTACTGGCCCCCTGACCCCGTCAACAGTGTTCTACTGGCCCCCTGACCCCGTCAACAGTGTTCTACTGGCCCCCTGACCCCGTCAACAGTGTTCTACTGGCCCCCTGACCCCGTCAACAGTGTTCTACTGGCCCTCTGACCCCGTCAACAGTGTTCTACTGGCCCTCTGACCCCGTCAACAGTGTTCTACTGGCCCTCTGACCCCGTCAACAGTGTTCTACTGGCCCTCTGACCCCGTCAACAGTGTTCTACTGGCCCTCTGACCCCGTCAACAGTGTTCTACTGGCCCTCTGACCCCGTCAACAGTGTTCTACTGGCCCTCTGACCCCGTCAACAGTGTTCTACTGGCCCTCTGACCCCGTCAACAGTGTTCTACTGGCCCCCTGACCCCGTCAACAGTGTTCTACTGGCCCTCTGACCCCGTCAACAGTGTTCTACTGGCCCTTCTTACCCCGTCAACAGTGTTCTACTGGCCCTCTGACCCCGTCAACAGTGTTCTACTGGCCCTCTGACCCCGTCAACAGTGTTCTACTGGCCCTCTGACCCCGTCAACAGTGTTCTACTGGCCCTCTGACCCCGTCAACAGTGTTCTACTGGCCCTCTGACCCCGTCAACAGTGTTCTACTGGCCCTCTGACCCCGTCAACAGTGTTCTACTGGCCCTCTGACCCCGTCAACAGTGTTCTACTGGCCCTCTGACCCCGTCAACAGTGTTCTACTGGCCCTCTGACCCCGTCAACAGTGTTCTACTGGCCCCCTGACCCCGTCAACAGTGTTCTACTGGCCCCCTGACCCCGTCAACAGTGTTCTACTGGCCCCCTGACCCCGTCAACAGTGTTCTACTGGCCCCCTGACCCCGTCAACAGTGTTCTACTGGCCCCCTGACCCCGTCAACAGTGTTCTACTGGCCCCCTGACCCCGTCAACAGTGTTCTACTGGCCCCCTGACCCCGTCAACAGTGTTCTACTGGCCCTCTGACCCCGTCAACAGTGTTCTACTGGCCCTCTGACCCCGTCAACAGTGTTCTACTGGCCCTCTGACCCCGTCAACAGTGTTCTACTGGCCCTCTGACCCCGTCAACAGTGTTCTACTGGCCCTTTGACCCCGTCAACAGTGTTCTACTGGCCCTCTGACCCCGTCAACAGTGTTCTACTGGCCCCCTGACCCCGTCAACAGTGTTCTACTGGCCCCCTGACCCCGTCAACAGTGTTCTACTGGCCCCCTGACCCCGTCAACAGTGTTCTACTGGCCCTCTGACCCCGTCAACAGTGTTCTACTGGCCCTCTGACCCCGTCAACAGTGTTCTACTGGCCCTCTGACCCCGTCAACAGTGTTCTACTGGCCCTCTGACCCCGTCAACAGTGTTCTACTGGCCCTCTGACCCCGTCAACAGTGTTCTACTGGCCCTCTGACCCCGTCAACAGTGTTCTACTGGCCCTCTGACCCCGTCAACAGTGTTCTACTGGCCCTCTGACCCCGTCAACAGTGTTCTACTGGCCCTCTGACCCCGTCAACAGTGTTCTACTGGCCCTCTGACCCCGTCAACAGTGTTCTACTGGCCCTCTGACCCCGTCAACAGTGTTCTACTGGCCCTCTGACCCCGTCAACAGTGTTCTACTGGCCCTCTGACCCCGTCAACAGTGTTCTACTGGCCCTCTGACCCCGTCAACAGTGTTCTACTGGCCCTCTGACCCCGTCAACAGTGTTCTACTGGCCCTCTGACCCCGTCAACAGTGTTCTACTGGCCCTCTGACCCCGTCAACAGTGTTCTACTGGCCCTCTGACCCCGTCAACAGTGTTCTACTGGCCCTCTGACCCCGTCAACAGTGTTCTACTGGCCCTCTGACCCCGTCAACAGTGTTCTACTCTGACCACTTCAACTGTGTTCTACTCTGACCACTTCAACTGTGTAAATCAGAGGCTTATTCTGACTGATACTACTTTTCACCTGGTGCTCTACAGTGCATTGGGGAACTTTTCAGACCCCTTGGCACATTGTGTTACGTTACATCCTTATTCTAAAATCCTCCTCAATCTACACACAATACCCCATAATGACAAAGCAAAAACAGGTTTCTAGAAATGTTTGCAAATGTATAAAAAAAAACTGAAATATCACATTAACATTAGTATTTAGACCCTTTACTCAGTACTTTGTTGAAGCACCTTTGGCAGCGATTACAGCCTCGAGTCTTCTTGGGTATGACGCTACAAGCTTGGCACACCTGTATTTGGGGAGTTTCTCCCATTCTTCTCTGCAGATCCTCTCAAGCTCTGTCAGGTTGGATGAGGAGCGTCGCTGCACAGCTATTTTCAGGTCTCTCCAGAGATGTTCGATCGGGTTCAAGTCAGGGCTCTGGCTGGGCCACTCAAGGACATTCAGAGACTTGTCCTGAAGCCACTCCTGCGTTGTCTTGGCTGTGTGCTTAGGGTCATTGTCCTGTTGGAAGGTGAACCTTCACCCCAGTCTGAGGTCGTGAGCGCTCTGGAGCAGGTTTTCATCAAGGATCTCTCTGTACTTTGCTCCGTTCATCTTTCCCTCAATCCTGACTAGTCTCCCAGTCCCTGCCACTGAAAAACATCCCCACAGCATGATGCTGCCACCACCATGCTTCACCGTAGGGATGGTGCCAGGTTTCCTACAGACGTGACGCTTGGCATTCAGGCCAAAGAGTTCAATCTTGGTTTCATCAGACCAGAGAATCTTGTTTCTCATGGTCTGAGAGTCCTTTAGGTGCCTTTTGGCAAACTCCAAGCGGGCTGTCATGTGCCTTTTACTGAGGAGTGGCTTCCGTCTGGCCACTCTACCATAAAGGCCTGATTGGTGGAGTGCTGCAGAGATGGTTGTCCTTCTGGAAGGTTCTCCAATCTCCACAGAGGAACTCTAGAGCTCTGCCAGAGTGACCATCGGGTTCTTGGTCCCTCCCTGACCAAGGCCCTTCTCCCCCGAATGCTCAGTTTGGCCGGGCGGCCAGCTCTAGGAAGAGTCTTGGTGGTTCCAAACTTCTTCCATTTAAGAATGATGGAGGCCACTTTGTTCTTGGGAACCTTCAATGCTGAAGACATTTTTTGGTACCCTTCCCCAGATCTGTGCCTCGACACAATCCTGTCTCGGAGCTCTACGGACAATGCCTTCGACCTCATGGCTTGGTCTTTGCTCTGACATGCACTGTCAACTGTGGGACCTTATATAGACAGGTGTGTGCCTTTCCAAATCATGTCCAATCAATTAAATGTACCACAGGTGGACTCCAATCAAGTTGTAGAAACATCTCAAGGATGATCAATGGAAACAGGATGCACCTGAGCTCAACTTCGAGTCTCATAGGAAAGGGTCTAATACTTATGTAAATAAGGTATTTCAGTTTTTAATTTGTAATACATTTGCAAACATTTCTAAAAACCTGTTTTTTCGCTTTGTCATTATGGGGTATTGTGTATAGATTGATGAGGAAACATTTTTAATGTAATCCATTTTAGAATAAGGCTGTAACGTAACAAAATGTGGAAAAAGTCAAGAGGTCTGAATACTTTCCGAATGCACTGTATGTATTATATACATTACCATGTATCTGCCCTTGTAATACTCGGGATGACACACACTAGAAATGTCAGCGGTTGGTTTTCTGACTCACTGGTATGTTGTTTCACAGCTACTATTGACTATGAAGAGATCCTGACACAGTGAACCTGTACAGACATGTTGGCTAAGGCCTGTTTTAAAACAGGACGTCACCATCTGAAGGTAAGGCAGGGCGTTTTTAAATACCTCAGTCACCCCATCCCTAACCATACGTCACGTCCAAGTACTGTACGGCATAGTGTTGACTCACCCAAAGCGCTGCAAGCGTGAAGACAGTTGTGAAAGGCTATCGTTGTGTCAATCATATGATTTGGTTGGTAACACGCACCACAGTCTAACGTTTCCCTTTACAGTACGAGAACATGTTGTTCTACAGGAAGCGGCTACTTCTGGTTTGCTGCCTTACTTTGATCTGTCTAACTGTATTGCTTGGTGGTGGGCAGGCTAATACCTGCAGTCAACTTGTGCAATACATTAGGAGATAAAGCAGGTTTCTTCATTACGTCATGAAGCTTACCATAGATCCCCAGAACAGTTGAGCACGTCATGTGATTTGTTTGTAAAAATGGCACAACAGCAGAAAGCTTGAGCCGGTGAGTCCATAGCGTTCTATATCTATCGGTGAGTCTCAGTTCTGCGGCGCACATGAGATGATTAAGTTAGACTTGTATGCAATTCACTACTAAATGTTTGCCATCAGATATCTTATAAATGGCTTTCTGCCAGAAGTCAAAGAGCTCTGGATGAGTTATGTAAAGCGGCCATTTTCTCCCTGTGCTTCCTACTAGTGTTTTTTTTCCCCCTCCTCCGTTCTCCTCCCCTCTGCTCTGTGTTCACATGCTGCTCTCCCTTCAGAAAAGCATGCATCACAACTTTGTTCATTTGCACAATATATTTAGTTCACTTTCGCTTGTAAATATCCACACTCACCGAAAATAACATTCAGTAGCTACTAGATATGCTTGTATAACTTTATGAGATGGATTTTCCTGTCTTTGCAATTCGTTTCTGTTTGTTTTCGCTCGTTAGCCTTTAGCTAACAGCGTCTATATGATTTCGCTAATAGTTCTAGGAGCTCTCTCTAGGAGCTGATCCGTCGTCAGTATTGTGGAATAATTTGAATGTTAAGGAAAGATTTGAATGGAGAAAGCTGATCCGAGAGCAGCGCTCCCTTTCTTCCGATCCTCTCAGTATCGACACGTGCTACAATGACGCACTCAGCGACCGTTCTCTCTGCGTGGTGTTTCGGGAAGCGCGTGCTACATCTTCAGACGTTGTAGGAAAGATGCATCGTTAAAAACACTTGTAAGCCTAAATTCCATCGCTTTTGGGAAACTGGGCCGAGGTCTGTATCCTGAATGAATGTGAGAAATCAGCATTTGAGGACCGTGTTGGATATACATGTTCCCAGGAGACAGCAACTTACCGAGATCAGGGCCAGCTCCTTCTCGAACTCTTGGTCGGACAGTCCGAGCGGATTATAATTTGTTCAGATGGTGAGGAAACCACAAACAGGCTAGGGACGGGAATGGCCAGGATTCTATATGTATTGCGAATCGATACTGTGATTTTATTGCGATTCGATGTTCCAAACACATATTGCTCACCATATGTCTGCTGCAGAGGGGCAGAGAGAGCCATGGAGAAAACACATTTTTGATCAGTCATGGAAATAAATGGGCTGAAAACAAATTGTCTCCCTATTTAAAAAGATGTAGAACAACCTATGAAGGTAAAATACTGGAGTTTTGGTGCAGGTATATCCAACTAGCACAAAAATAATATTGCGATATTGTCAAAACGATACATCGTCAAAAATAATATCCCGAAATGTAACTATCGATGTCCCCACCTCCATCACTAAAACAGGCATGCCCAAACTAAAGATTCAAAACCAAACAAAAGGCATCATGGCCACCAAACCCCAGCCTCCTCACGGCTCTGCCAGCTGCGACACTGACTGAACATCACCATAATTGGCAGCACCTTTCTCCTTTTCAACCAGGCTCAGCGCCTGGACAAGGTTTCTGCTGCCCCCTGGGGGAATGGAGTGGAAGTGGTAGTGCGCTGTCTAAAACTACCTAACCAATTCCCTAACAATACAATACAGAACAGGTAGTACCTTGGGGTAGTCGAGTTCAAAGAAGGTCTCCAGGTTATTGATGAGGTTGGGGTCTACTCCTTTCAGAGGCTTCAGTAGAGAGACCCCTGCCAGCTTACTGTAGGGCTGCTTGTCACTGGTCTTCTTATTGAGATAGAGTCGGCTACATTCAGGGAGACAGACACACAGACAGACAGACAGAAAGGGAGACAACAAACGAGATCTTGAGTTAATTTTTTTACATTATCCTTGTAATCTTAGAACAGACATTTACAACACTATTAGCCAAAGTTGAGGCAACTTAGAACAGACACAATCACAAATTCACAACGCTGGTATCAAAGGGGTTTTAAAATCACTTCACAGGTTTTTCCAACGGCAAGACGTCAAAAGGTGGCGTTTATGTTGTGATAAGATAAGTCCTTGTCCCATGCTACTGTCTTTACAGGCCAAGTCTACATCTCATTCTCAATCCCAACGGGAAAGAAAGGCACCGCCTAAAACGATGGAATTAGACTGTCTGTCCAACTTTGCCATTGGGGTTGAAGCATAGCAGCCTAGGCCTAATTATCTACATCTGAGGCCATGGATCATGTGACTGACTCATCTCAACATTCCACAATCTCTGAGGTGGTCTGAATGAAACGTGATGATAAACCATTGTTTCTGAGTGAATCACATACATGCTTTCATTGTCTGCATCCCAAAAATCGCACCCTATTCTCTGCTACTAACTACCTGCTGAACATTAAGGATTCTCTACCTGCTGAACATTAAGGATTCTCTACCTGCTGAACATTAAGGATTCTCTACTGAACATTAAGGATTCTCTACCTGCTGAACATTAAGGATTCTCTACCTGCTGAACATTAAGGATTCTCTACTGAACATTAAGGATTCTCTACTACTAACTACCTGCTGAACATTAAGGATTCTCTACCTGCTGAACATTAAGGATTCTCTACTGAACATTAAGAATTCTCTACTACTAACTCCCTGCTGAACATTAAGGATTCACTACCTGCTGAACATTAAGGATTCTCTACTGAACATTAAGGATTCTCTACCTGCTGAACATTAAGGATTCTCTACCTGCTGAACATTAAGGATTCTCTACTGAACATTAAGGATTCTCTACCTGCTGAACATTAAGGATTCTCTACTGAACATTAAGGATTCTCTACCTGCTGAACATTAAGGATTCTCTACTGAACATTAAGGATTCTCTACCTGCTGAACATTAAGGATTCTCTACTGAACATTAAGGATTCTCTACCTGCTGAACATTAAGGATTCTCTACTACTAACTCCCTGCTGAACATTAAGCCTGGTGTGTTTCCTGAAGCAGTAATTATGACGTTGTGTGGAAACTGGAAGGAACTGTGTGTTGGCTAAGTGGAAAAAGGCAAGCAAAACACTGGTCTAGACCTATATGCTACGTATTTGGCCCTACAAGCCTTTCTGAAGAGAAAATTCAGTAACTCAAGAGTTGAATTTCCTCTTCAATTCAATTTGCGCCTCAATTCCTGCACCTTGCTCGGAGTGCGAGGTAGCATTTTCCATTTTAATCATTTAGCAGACGCTTTTATCCAGAGCCACTTACAGGAACAAGAAAGGGTTAAGTGCCTTGCTCAAGGGTACATCGACAGATTTCCCCCCCATGTCAGCTCCGGGATTCAAACCAGCGACCTTTCGGTTACTGGCCAACCCTTTTGTCCTACATTCCTTTCACACAATCTGCTCTGCTTGAAATTCACTTTCTCACATTCCAAGAATACTCCGCTGTTTGTAGCTGACGCAGCATCTAAATATGGTCTACTGCTACTGGTGGTAGTTGGAGGGGAAGTCGTAAAGGGCCTAGCTGGTGGTAGTTGGAGGGGAAGTCGTAAAGGGCCTAGCTGGTGGTAGTTGGAGGGGAAGTCGTAAAGGGCCTAGCTGGTGGTAGTTGGAGGGGAAGTCGTAAAGGGCCTAGCTGGTGGTAGTTGGAGGGGAAGTCGTAAAGGGCCTAGCTGGTGGTAGTTGGAGGGGAAGTCGTAAAGGGCCTAGCTGGTGGTAGTTGGAGGGGAAGTCGTAAAGGGCCTAGCTGGTGGTAGTTGGAGGGGAAGTCGTAAAGGGCCTAGTATATGTTTCTTATATCTCCTAGATATAGGACAAACACTTCAAAATGATGGTCCTCTGTAGCTCAGCTGGTAGAGCACGGCGCTTGTAACGCCAAGGTAGTGGGTTCGATCCCCGGGACCACCCATACACAAAAAAATAAAATAATGTATGCACGCATGACTAAGTCGCTTTGGATAAAAGCGTCTGCTAAATGGCATATTATTATTATTATAAAACCTTGTTTGTTATTATTAATTTTTGGACTGTCTTATTTGCCAATTTCGAATGTTGTATTCAATTGCGTTTCTATGGACTATAGTGGTAATAGCCAAATTCTATATTTTGTCAAATATTGTCCTAAAGGGGTCCTAAAATTCAAAATCAAATAGCTAAATGATCTATAGTAAGACCATCTTAAAACAATTCCATATGTACTTTACACCACTGGGTACTAGCTAGTTAGTGTGTACTAACTAGCTGCACAAGCAACAGTGGTTAACATAATGCCCTGGAACAAAGATACTGACTCGCGCGATCCACAAGACCAACAAACCTCTACAGGTTGCGCGCGCACATACCATTTGGGACGCTAAAATACCATCTGAGACTCACGCGCATTTTGAGGTTTTGCAGACCACGCGGCGTCATCGCACACTCTGCAGCTGGATGCTTCTCGTCAAATGGGGGCACAGTGTTTTCTCGCGCTGCCCTATCGCGGCATTGGTAATGACGCTAGCTAGTGAACGGGTTTCCTTAGCCAGGTGCTAGCTAGTGAACGGGTTTCCTTAGCCAGGTGCTAGCTAGTGAACGGGTTTCCTTAGCCAGGTGCTAGCTAGTGAACGGGTTTCCTTAGCCAGGTGCTAGCTAGTGAACGGGTTTCCTTAGCCAGGTGCTAGCTAGTGAACGGGTTTCCTTAGCCAGGTGCTAGCTAGTGAACGGGTTTCCTTAGCCAGGTGCTAGCTAGTGAACGGGTTTCCTTAGCCAGGTGCTAGCTAGTGAACGGGTTTCCTTAGCCAGGTGCTAGCTACGGGTCCGGAATGACACCAGTATCATGGTACTTGTTAGTATCCGGAAAACAGCCCTAATTTTGGATGCAAACATCATTATGTTGTCATCCAGAGTCACATGTTTATTTTCCAAGCTATAGCACACAATATTTTACATACAGACAGTTTTTTTAAAGGACAAAAGAGTTTGATCTGCTTTGTGTTTTTAATTTTTGGCATGCAAAAAATATTGCGATACTGGTAACTTATCGTCTAGATACCGAGGCACTAAAGTAACTAGCTCTCCAAAACCCTTCTCGTATGTAGGGTTTTCAGCGGTTACATTCGCCGACTGTTGGCTCCATGTAAAGTACAATTCCAATGTTGTGTTTTAACGTTTAGAAATGTAAATAAATCACCGCTTTCAACTCATTTCGTTCATTTGAGTCAGTAAAAGGCGTCTGCATGCTTCCCAGTCGAAACAGTTCGGAAGAGTTTGTGCATATATTATTATGACAACATTTTGTGATGTTTTTGTTAATTTTGGTCTTCAGCAAGGTTTTTTGGGGGCTGTTTGGGCACACATTTCTCGAGGCAAGCCGAAGTTGGTAGCCGAAGCCTACGCCCCTTCGTCTGTGATCGGTCAACAGTAGGGACTCTTCAATAAAGTCTTTGTTGTCATTCAATGAGAGACGACTCATTTTCATGCACAATCTTTTCATTGAGAAATACTGCACCAAACGTCTTAGTTAAATGTAAAATTGTGCGACTAAGATCTCCTCTGCAAAAACGTCTAAATTAATGACAGATTTCTTGAGCTACACTACATGGTCAAAAGTATGTGGACACGTCTTCATATTAGTTGATTCTATTTCAGCCACACCCGTTGCTGACAGCACACAGCCATGCAATCTCCACAGACAAACATTGGCAGTAGAATGGCCTTACTGAAGAGCTCAGTGACTTTCAACGTGGCACCATCATAGGATGCCACCTTTCCAAAAAGTCAGTTCATCAAATTTCTGCTCTGCTAGAGCTGCCACGGTCAACTGTAAGTGGAAACGTCTAGGAGCAACAACGGCTCAGCCGTGAAGTGGTAGGCCACACAAGCTCACAGAATGGGACCGCAGAGTGCTGAAGCGCGTAAAATTCGTCGGTCCTTGGTTGCAACACTCACTACAGAGTTCCAAACTGCCTCTGGAAGCAACGTCAGCACAAAAACTGTTAGTCGGGAGCTTCATGAAATGGGTTTCCATGACTGAGCAGCTGCACACAAGCCTAAGATCACCATGCGCAATGCCAAGCGTTGACTGGAGTGGTATAAAGCTAGCCGCCATTGGACTCTGGAGCAGTGAAAACGCGTTCTATGGAGTGATGAATCACGCTTCACCATCTGGCAGTCCGACGGACAAATCTGGGTTTGATTATTTATTGATACCTTTGAAACGAGGTCTAGTTGCGGCCGCAACCAGACTAGATTGTGAACAGAATGATATTGCTTTACTGTTTGCCCAATAGGCTATCCTTCGCAAACTGCAGCAGCCACCCAAACGATTCGTTCTCGAGTTCGATGGTTGAGCAGAGGCAGGCTCAGTATGTTTTGGTTCTACAAAGCTGTCAATCGATAACATTCAATAATCAATTGATTGCATTCATTCTTGCACCATGTGATCATTTATCAACGTGTATTTTCCATCTATGCTGCCTGATCTATTTTTCTGGGCGCACATGATAGACAGTTGGTGGTTGGAGTACGGTATTAATTCTGCTGTAGAATTCATTGAGACCACCAGGTCAAACTAACAAATAAAATGAACGAGTCACTCGAACAATGAATCATGACACGAGTCAGTAAAGAATCGTTCGCGAACTACACTTCACTAGGAAACTCAAACTGTATATCTTGCTATCTGGTTGAACACGGCACGTGTATAACTACAACCAGTTAGCAAGTCGGAAATGTCACAATTCCAAATAGCATTTGAACGCGGAATTACACACAGGTGTTTGGAGCACGCTAGACAGCCAATTAGCACAGGTGGCCGCCTATGTCTTCCGCAAACCAAACGATGTAACATGGAGAGATGGCCGTGTGGAAACACTAACCCTATAAAGGTGTGTAGTAATGGAACATTTTGTTTTTGGGGAATTATTTATTTATTGCCGATATGATATGTTCCATATATTTCGAAACCCATACCGTAATCAATGCGTTTTAACGTTCAAAACGAGCGTCGGGGATCTTAAAACGAAACCCACAAGAAGATGCTATTGTCAATATGCGCTAAAAGCAGTTTTTTTTATTGTTTTTTTATTTCACCTTTATTTAACCAGGTAAGCCTGTTGAGAACAAGTTCTCATTTACAACTGCGACCTGGCCAAGATAAAGCAAAGCAGTGCAATAAAAACAACACAGAGTTACATATGGGATAAAAAACATAAAGTCAAAAATACAACAGAAAATATATATACAGTGTGTGCAAATGTAGCAAGTTATGGAGGTAAGGCAATAAATAGGCTATAGTGCAAAATAATTACAATAGTATTAACACTGGAATGCTAGATGTGCAAGAGATTATGTGCAAATAGAGATACTGGGGTGCAAATGAGCAAAATAAATAACAATATAGGGATGAGGTAGTTGGGTGGGCTAATTTCAGATGGGCTGTGTACAGGTGCAGTGATCGGTAAGGTGCTCTGACAACTGATGCTTAAAGTTATTGAGGGAGATAAGAGTCTCCAGCTTCAGAGATTTTTGCAATTCGTTCCAGTCATTGGCAGCAGAGAACTGGAAGGAATGGCGGCCAAAGGAGGTGTTGGCTTTGGGGATGACCAGTGAGATATACCTGCTGGAGCGCAGACTACGGGTGGGTGTTGCTATGGTGACCAGCAAGCTAAGATAAGACGGGGATTTGCCTAGCAGTGATTTATAGATGGCCTGGAGCCAGTGGGTTTGGCGACGAATATGTAGTGAGGACCAGCCAACAAGAGCGTACAGGTCACAGTGGTGGGTAGTGTATGGGGCTTTGGAGGCAAAACGGATGGCACTGTGATAGACTACATCCAATTTGCTGAGTAGAGTGTTGGAGGCTATTTTGTAAATGACATCGCCGAAGTCAAGGATCGGTAGGATAGTCAGTTTTACGAGGGCATGTTTGGCAGCATGAGTGAAGGAGGTTAGCGTCTATGAATGGGGTACAAGATGACTAGCTAACCCAATGAATTACACGGTGTAATTAATTGGTCTATAAGATAACTAGTTAGTTAACGTCATCATCTAAATACCATTGTGACCATATCAGAGGCGTTCACATAGGTTCAGTCAAAAGACAATGCCATACCGATGATGCTGATTTCGTAGCTAGTGTTAGCGTCAACAGCGCTAGCAGCTAATGTAAAATCAGTAACAAATATAGTGATATTTCCAACTTTGTCTGTGCCAGTAGCTTGCTAAATAAAAGGAAGCGCTGAAAAACATCAGTTTAGATATTTAAACAAAACAATAGTTAGTGGCTAACAATTTAACGGTATTAGCGATAGATTACCTTAGCTAGCTAACTTAGTTAGATAGTAAGCTAATCGATGTTTAGCTAACTAGTCATCTCACTCAAGGTGGCTATCCTGTGCGAGGTTGGAGAGGTTCAGTCTATCGACATAGATAGACAGCTAACGTTATTTTTGGCTTCTCTTCATGCTAACTTTGTTAGCTAACGTTAGCTTGCGACATACTTTAGCTAGCTAACTTAGTGTGTCTAGCTAAATTGATAGGCAATACTTACACATAGATGATGGACATCAAATGCATAAACCACAGTACGCAAAATAGAATGAATCCAAAGATGGAGAACCCTTGCATGGCAAGATCCAGAAGGTCCATTGCTGTGGCTAGCTACTACGTTAAAGGCCGTTGTTGTTGTCTCTACACCACTGGTGTAAATATCCAAGCACACTGGCGAGCCTAAAGGGAAGTCTTCCAAAGGACGTCGCTTGAGGTACTTACTGGGCGAGGTATGGCGCTTCCGCTCATGAGGTCAGTCTTCTTCTGGGGGTTTTTATGTGGCGGTTGGCAACCAACTTTACGGCGCATTACCGCCACCCACTGGACAGGAGTGTGTACCAGAGACAGTGAAGGTCTAAATCTGAGGAAACATTTACATTTTAGTCATTTAGCAGAGCGACTTACAGTTAGTGAGTGCATACATTTTTCAAACTGGCTCCCAGTGGGAATCGAACCCACAACCCTGGCATTGCAAACACCATGCTCTACCAACTGAGCTACACAGGATGAAATACATAATTAAATACTACATCCCCTGAAAATTTCCTCAGCAGTTCACTTAATCCTGGCTCTTCAACCCCATTACTCCTCAAATCTAATAACAATCGCTCCCTTTCTCTCACATTTTTCTGGCACTGAAATACCATTATCTACCTCATAGCTTTCTGACATAGAGCTCCCCACCCTCATGACACTTCCCTGGGGGGGGGGTACCATTATCTACCTCATAGCTTTCTGACATAGAGCTCCCCACCTTCATGACACTTCCCTGGGACGGGGGGTACCATTATCTACCTCATAGCTTTCTGACATGGAGCTCCCCACCCTCATGACACTTCCCTGGGGGGTACCATTATCTACCTCATAGCGTTTCTTAAACGGAAGCAAAGGGAACAAAACGGGGATAAACATACCTGAATTTGTCCAATAGAAACTCTCATTTGCAACTGTTTGGACTAATGATTACACCCTAGATCAGCTAGGTGCAGGCAAGAGCGTGCAAGGCGGTATTGAATGTGTCGCTGTCTGTCACCTTGATTACTAAAGATTATCTCGACCTGTGTGCACCCGCGTTGTAAACTTTCATTCATAGGCTAGGTTGTAGCAACCTCATGATGGGTACAGGGAACATTAGAGTATGGTGTAGGAGCCTAAACCTATCAATGTTACATTGAGCTGGGTGAATGGAATATGAATAACAGTCATCCAATATGATGTAATAGAAATAAGGCCATGTTCATAAAAAAATAAAAAAATAATCCTCCCTCATCTTAAACGTCACTGACCGCCACTGGATTTGATTCCCGCAAAATCACCCTGTTGTCCCGCATTTGGGTATTTGAAATGTGGTCACCTTATTTACAGCGATGCGGCCTCTGCAGATCTCCGCATCGCTGTAAATGCTGTACGGCCACTGCAGACCATGGATTGACCATAAAATCGGCTTTAAGTGTCTATAGTACGAATCAGGTTACAAAAAATTAAAGTTTATTGGTTGTGTACACAGTTTAGCAGATGTTATAGCGGATGCAGCGAAAATGCTTATGTTACTAGCTCCTAACAGTGCAGTAAAAATGTCAAACAAGTACACAAATAATAAAAATAAAAAAACTAGAAACAAGAAATCACGAATGTCAGAACGAATCCAGTTAACAATCCAAATAACACTATCAGTAATCCAAATGCAATCTATGCGTATATACACCAAAAAATATATACTAAGAATGCTGTGTACAGCTGTAGGTCAGCCTGGTCTCAGACCAGACGTAACATAGTAAATGTAAATCCGTAGATAAATAGTTTGCAATAGCAATGGCGTCTTTTCTAGGCACTAACTCCGCCATGGCTTGTTAGGACTACAAGCTGGTGAGCTCTATTACAGTGAGCTACAGTGGGGAGAACAAGTATTTGATACACTGCCGATTTTGCAGGTTTTCCTACTTACAAAGCATGTAGAGGTCTGTAATTTTTATCATAGGTACACTTCAACTGTGAGAGACGGAATCTAAAACAAAAATCCAGAAAATCACATTGTATGATTTTTAAGTAATTCATTTGCATTTTATTGCGTGACATAAGTATTTGATCACCTACCAACCAGTAAGAATTCCGGCTCTCACAGACCTGTTAGTTTTCCTTTAAGAAGCCCTCCTGTTCTCCACTCATTACCTGTATTAACTGCAACTGTTTGAACTCATTACCTGTATAAAAGACACCTGCCCACACACTCAATCAAATAGACTCCAACCTCTCCACAATGGCCAAGACCAGAGAGCTATGTAAGGACATCAGGGATAAAATTGTAGACCTGCACAAGGCTGGGATGGGATACAGGACAATAGGCAAGCAGCTTGGTGAGAAGGCAACAACTGTTGGCGCAATTATTAGAAAATGGAAGAAGTTCAAGATGACGGTCAATCACCCTCGGTCTGGGGCTCCATGCAAGATCTCACCTCGTGGGGCATCAATGATCATGAGGAAGGTGAAGGATCAGCCCAGAACTACACGGCAGGACCTGGTCAATGACCTGAAGAGAGCTGGGACCACAGTCTCAAAGAAAACCATTAGTAACACACTACGCCGTCATGGATTAAAATCCTGCAGCGCACTTAAGGTCCCCCTGCTCAAGCCAGCGCATGTCCAGGCCCGTCTGAAGTTTGCCAATGACCATCTGGATGATCCAGAGGAGGAATGGGAGAAGATCATGTGGTCTGATGAGACAAAAATAGAGCTTTTTGGTCTAAACTCCACTCGCCGTGTTTGGAGGAAGAAGAAGGATGAGTACAACCCCAAGAACACCATCCCAACCGTGAAGCATGTAGGTGGAAACATCATTCTTTGGGGATGCTTTTCTGCAAAGGGGACAGGACGACTGCACCGTATTGAGGGGAGGATGGATGGGGCCATGTATCGCGAGATCTTGGCCAACAACCTCCTTCCCTCAGTAAGAGCATTGAAGATGGGTCGTGGCTGGGTCTTCCAGCATGACAACGACCCGAAACACACAGCCAGGGCAACTAAGGAGTGGCTCCGTAAGAAGCATCTCAAGGTCCTGGAGTGGCCTAGCCAGTTTCCAGACCTGAACCCAATAGAAAATCTTTGGAGGGAGCTGAAAGTCCGTATTGCCCAGCGACAGCCCCGAAACCTGAAGGATCTGGAGAAGGTCTGTATGGAGGAGTGGGCCAAAATCCCTGCTGCAGTGTGTGCAAACCTGGTCAAGACCTACAGGAAATGTATGATCTCTGTAATTGCAAACAAAGGTTTCTGTACCAAATATTAAGTTCTGCTTTTCTGATGTATCAAATACTTATGTCATGTAATAAAATGCTAATTAATTACTTAAAAATCATACAATGTGATTTTCTGGATTTTTGTTTTAGATTCCGTGTCTCACAGTTGAAGTGTACCTATGATAAAAATGACAGACCTCTACATGCTTTGTAAGTAGGAAAACCTGCAAAATCGGCAGTGTATCAAATACTTGTTCTCCCCACTGTATGTCAAGAATCCAATATATAGATGAACAGTGTAACAAAAATGCAATGCACAGTAGTAGATATATTAGAATGAGCTAGGTAAAGAATCCAGTGCATTCGGGAAGTATTCAGACCCCTTCCCTTTTTCTACATTCTGTTACGTTACAGCCTTATTCTAAAATGGATTTAATAAAAATTGTTCCTCATCAATCTACACACAATACCCCATAATGACAAAGCAACAAAAAAAAAAACGTATTCAGACCCTTTGCTATGAGTCTCGAAATTGAGCTCAGGTGCATCCTGTTTCCATTGATCACCCTTGAGATGTTTCTACAACTTGATTGGAGTCCACCTGTGGTAAATTCAATTGATTGGACATGATTTGGAAAGGCACACACCTGTCTATATAAGGTCCCACAGTTGACAGTGCATGTCAGAGCAAAAACCAAACCATGACTTCGAAGGAATTGTCCGTAGAGCTCCGAGACAGGATTGTGTCAAGGTACAGATCTGGGGAAGGGTACCAGAAAATGTCTGCAGCATTGAAGGTCCCCAAGAACACAGTGGCCTCCATCATTCTTAAATGGAAGAAGTTTGGAACCACCAAGACTCTTCCTATAGCTGGCCGCCCGGACAAACTGAGCAATCGGGGGAGAAGGTCCTTGGTCAGGGAGGTGACCAAGAACCCGACGGTCACTCTGACAGAGCTCTATAGTTCCTCTGTGGAGATGGTAGAACCTTCCAGAAGGACAACCATCTCTGCAGCACTCCACCAATCAGACCTTTATGGTAGAGTGGCCAGACGAAAGCCACTCAGTAAAAAGCACATGACAGCCCGCTTGGAGTTTGCCAAAACACACCTAAGGGACTCTCAGATCATGAGAAACAAGATTCTCTGGTCTGATGAAATCAAGATTGAACTCTTTGGCCTGAATGCCAAGCATCACGTCTGTAGTATGTAAAATGTATGCACTCACTAACTGTAAGTCGCTCTGGATAAGAGCGTCTGCTAAATTACTAAAATGTAAATGTAAAAATGTCTGGAGGAAACCTGGCACCATCCCTACAGTGAAGCATGGTGGTGGCAGCATCATGCTGTGGGGATTTTTTTCAATGGCAGGGACTGGGAGACTAGTCAAAGTACAGAGAGCATGGAGCAAAGTACAGAGAGATCCTTGATGAAAACCTGCTCAAGAGCGCTCAGGACCTCAGACTGGGGCGAAGGTTCACCTTCCGACAGGACAACGACCCTAAGCACACAGCCAAGACAACGCAGGAGTGGCTTCAGGACAAGTCTCTGAATGTCCTTGAGTGGCCCAGCCAGAGCCCTGAATTGAACCTGATCGAACATCTCTGGAGAGACCTGAAAATAGCTTTGCAGCGATGCTCCCCATCCAACCTGACAGAGCTTGAGAGGATCTGTAGAGAAGAATGGGAGAAACTCCCCAAATACAGGTGTGGCAAGTTTGTAGCCTGGGCATTGTTGTTCACTAATTAACTCCAAGTAGGGAAAGGATGGCGGGGTTGAAAAGTAATAAAGGGGAGTATATATATAAAAAACATGGGGGATTGGAAGTGATGCAGACAATTACATTGATAGAAGATACAATCTATCTGCAATATTAAGCTGATCCATCCCCCAGAAAAAAATAATAAATAAATTGTTTGTAGCGTCATACCCAACAACACTTGAGGCTGTAATCGCTGCCAAAGGTGATTCAACAAAGTACTGAGTAAAGGGTCTGAATACTTCTGTAAATGTATAACTTCCATTTACATTTCAAAAAACCTGTTTTTGCTTTGTCATTATGGTGTATTGTGTGTAGATTGATGAGGGGGTTAAAAACAATGTAATCCTTTTTAGAATAAGGCTGTAACATAACAAAATGTGGAAAAAGTCAAGGGGTCTGAATACTTTCCCAATGCGCTGTAAATAAACAGTGTGAAAAACACAGTATATAAAGAAATGGTCCAGTGTTTTTAATGTTTGCTATAAGTTATATGGGACAACAGCGTTGGCTGTGTGTGGGTGTATGCGTGTGTGTGTGTGTGTGTGTGTGTATATATCTGAGGACAGGAGTCTGTGTGTGTTTCTGTCTCCTACTGCAGGAGTGTTAAGTAGATTGCGTCATCATCCTCTTCATTTGAGAAGACGACTGATTAAATATTTGAGTAATCAAATGTGTTTTTGTGTTTTAAAAAAAATGTGTAACGCTAAAATACCTATCACATCACACATTTAGTAATGACAGAATGCGTTTGAAACTTCACGCACAGTAAAACTTTTGTATGACTTAATACAATTATTTTATCGATAGTAGTGGGAGAAAAAAAAGATGCTTGTACATTGATAAGCACACCAAAGGTGGCATTAATGATAAGTAATCAAATAGCCCATTTCACACCGTAGTCTGCTGAATTTGCAAGATAATGGTCGTGTTCCTCTGTTGAAATGTTGCGTGCATCAACCAATGGTTGCGCGCCACGTCATCGTCTGTGTCATCGACTGACAGATTGCTATAACATATGATGTGGTTAGCTGATACATTAAATACCCCTATCCAGGCGTTGTACGTTCTGGCAGGCGTCAGCAACGCCTGGGCAGAGGAACGCGACAAATGAAAATGTGGCACTGACTCACCCATGGGTTGACGTTTCAGCATTGTCTCAATGAAGAGTTCCGTGTTCGACTAGCCATGTGCGACATGCACACGCATTTACAAGCCTGCTACAATCTTTACTAACGTCATGCCACTGATGATTGGCTGAGAGAAATTGATGATAAAAAAGATTGTGGGGGCTGTTTTGTTAGACTTCAGTGCGGCTTTTGACATTATCGATCATAGTGATCATGGTCCTCTGTAGCTCAGCTGGTAGAGCACGGCGCTTGTAACGCTAAGGTAGTGGGTTCGATCCCCGGGACCACCCATACACAAAAAATAAATGTATGCACGCATGACTGTAAGTCGCTTTGGATAAAAGCGTCTGCTAAATGGCATATTATTATTATTATTATTATAGTCTGCTGCTGGAAAAATGTATGTGTTATGGCTTTACACCCCCTGCTATACTGTGGATAAAGAGTTACCTGTCTGACAGAACACAGAGGGTGTTCTTTAATGGAAGCCTCTCCAACATAATCCAGGTAGAATCAGGAATTCCCCAGGGCAGCTGTCTAGGCCCCTTACCCTTTTCAATCTTTACTAACGACATGCCACTGGCTTTGAGTAAAGCGGATGACTCAACATTATACACGTCAGCTACTACAGCGACTGAAATGACTGCAACACTTAACAAAGAGCTGCAGTTAGTTTCAGAATGGATGGCAAGGAATAAGTTAGACCTAAATATTTCCAAAACTAAAAGCATTGTATTTGGGACAAATTATTTACTAAACCCTAAACCTCAACTAAATCTTGTAATGAATAATGTAGAAATTGAGCAAGTTGAGGAGACTAAATTGCTTGGAGTAACCCTGGATTGTAAACTGTCATGGTCAAAACATGTTGATACAACAGTAGCTAAGATGGGGAGAAGTCTGTCCATAATAAAGCGCTGCTCTGCCTTCTTAACAGCACTATCAACAACGCAGGTCCTACAGGCCCTAGTTTTGTCGCACCTGGACTACTGTTCAGTCGGGTGGTCAGGTGCCACAAAGAGGGACTTAGGAAAATTGCAATTGGCTCAGAACAGTGCATCACGGTTGGCCCTTAAATGTACACAGAGAGCTAACATTAATAATATGCATGTCAATCTCTCCTGGTTCAAAGTGGAGGGGAGATTGACTTCATCACTACTTGTATTTGTGAGAGGTATTGACATGTTGAATGCACCGAGCTGTCTGTTTGAACTACTGGCACACAGCTCGGACACCCACAAGACATGCCACCAGAGGTCTCTTAACAGTCCCCAAGTCCAGAACAGACTATGGGAGGCGCACAGTACTACATAGAGCCATGACTACATGGAACTCTATTCCACATCAGGTAACTCATGCCAGCAGTAAAATTAGATTTAAAAAACAGATAAAAATACACCTTATGGAACAGCGGGGACTGTGAAGCAACACAAACACAGACACATGCATACAAACACACGATAACATACACACTATACACACATGTACACATGGATTTTGTGTTGTAGATATGTGGTAGTAGAGTAGAGGCCTGAGGGAACACACTTAATATGTTGTGAAATCTGTTATGAATGTATTGTAATGTTTTTAAAATGTATAACTGTCTTAATTTTGCTGGACCCCAGGAAGAGTAGCTGCTGCCTTGGCATCAGCTAATGGGGATCCATAATGAATATAAAATACAAATACAAATACTGGTTAGCGGCAGGCGGGTGAGGCGGGTGAGCAATATCCACCGCCATAATAGGGGAGAGTGGGGTAAGTTGAGCCGTTTTTTTTCATTCAGCATCACCAGGTCAAGGAAAATATAGTATTCTGTCTAACAAAAAATCTACATATATACTGTATCTACATATATTTCAGGATTTTTTCTTTTTCTTTTTATTTCACCTTTATTTAACCAGGTAAGCCAGTTGAGAACAAGTTCTCATTTACAACTGCGACCTGGCCAAGATAAAGCAAAGCAGTGCGATAAAAACAACAACATGGGACAAGCATCATGGCCATGGGACAAGCATCATGACACCTATAAGAAAATACCTAACTTGTTTCTTCCTTCACAGACTCCATGAAACAATGACCTCTTCCTAAATATTTGGTCACATGATACATTTTTGTGTATGGTTTCCTAGAAACAAGGGGTGACTCAACTAACCCTTCGGCTCACTCCTTCTTTAGCAGGGTTGGACAGGGACCAGAAATCACTCCTTCTTTAGCAGGGTTGGACAGGGACCAGAAATCACTCCTTCTTTAGCAGGGTTGGACAGGGACCAGAAATCAGCCCTGGCATTTCTAACACACTCAACTAACCCTTCGGCTCACTCCTTCTTTAGCAGGGTTGGACAGGGACCAGAAATCAGCCCTGGCATTTCTAACACACTCAACTAACCCTTCGGCTCACTCCTTCTTTAGCAGGGTTGGACAGGGACCAGAAATCAGCCCTGGCATTTCTAACACACAGGCCCTTTTTTTTCGTTGAGGCCCCCCATTATTAGCGAGATAATTATAACTTTGAGCAGAAAACCCAAAGTTAAACAGCTCTACTGGGCTAAAAATGGACCAGCCCATCTGGCATTTGCCCAGATTGCTAGTCCTCCCCTGTTCTTTAGTGTAATATCATAAACAGTTCTGAATATAATTGTAGGCCCATGTTGGAGAAAGGAGTGCCTCAGAGAAGGACTAGGTTACATTTCAGGTTGTAGATGCAGTCAAGTTTCCTGTCATCTTCATGAACAAATCATTTCATTCAAGTTTTAACCAAACTGCCTTGTATTCATGGAATGCATGACTTGTAATTAGGAATGCACTTTAGCAATCCTTGCACCCGTCGGGAGTTTCCAAACTCTCACGCACAAACACTCCCCATCTCTCTCTCTCCCCACCTTTCTCTCTCACACACACACACGATTGCTTCCTCGTGCAGGTTGTACGACTCCAGAGAGATTTCCATCGTCAGTGAGAGTGAGGCAATACTCAGCATGTAATATATGTTATCATAATAAGTATCGGTGGAAACATTACAGCCAGAGAGGAGAGGCTCAGGTCACATGACGCCATGATGACACATCTCCATGGGAACAACAGGAGAGTTCACATTAGTCATGTAGACTATTATGAGATGTTGGGTGTGTTGTTGGGAAGCATATCCATCCAGTACCCCTTTAACTGGGCGTTACCACAATAAGTCTATATACCATCAGTAGAAAACATTTCAGATCATTTCACATAAATAGCTCATCAAAAAAACGTTTCGGTTAAACATTCTTGAATTAATTTACACACAAACATGTGAAACTAGAGCAAGTTATTATTGAGTTTAGACATAT
The DNA here is from genome assembly GCF_964263955.1 of Coregonus lavaretus. Lineage (NCBI taxonomy): Eukaryota > Metazoa > Chordata > Actinopteri > Salmoniformes > Salmonidae > Coregonus > Coregonus lavaretus. The sequence continues at coordinate 403,946 of NW_028166140.1, forward strand.
TATTAAAATTCAACAGCGCACAATATTTTAACAATACCAAACAGACAGGTAATAATCAACCCAAATTAATCTATGCAGCACATTGGTTTGTTTACTAAGCATTTCCCTTTCTGGTGCACTTAAACGACCTCTATAAATCGCTGACTGAAGTACATCATAGCAACACTCAATACTTTGTCCTCCTGTAAAATAATGTATTGCCTTTATCTGGTTCATCCCCATCCAGTGGTGTTTTACAGTATGGGGTCGTCACCAGGATGGACATATTAATATAAAACTATATGATGGAACAGCTACAGTTGAAGTCGGAAGTTTACGTACACCTTAGCCAAATACATTTAAAACTCAGTTTTTCACAATTCCTGACATTTAATCCTAGTAAAAAATTCCCTGTCTTAGGTCAGTTAGGATCACCACTTTATTTTAGGAATGTGAAATGTCAGAATAATAGTAGAGATAATTATTTATTTCAGCTTTTATTTCTTTCATCACATTCCCAGAGGGTCAGAAGTTTACATACACTCAATTAGTATTTGGTAGCATTGCCTTTAAATTGTTTAACTTGGGTCAAACGTTTTGGGTAGCCTTCCACAAGCTTCCCACAATAAGTTGGGTGAATTTTGGCCCATTCCTCCTGACAGAGCTGGTGTAACTGAATCAGGTTTGTAGGCCTCCTTGCTGCACACGTTTTTCAGTTCTGCCCACACATTTTCTATAGGATTGAGGTCAGGGCTTTGTGATGGCCACTCCAATACCTTGACTTTGTTGCCCTTAAAACATTTTGCCACAACTTTGGAAGTATGCTTGGGGTCATTGTCCATTTGGAAGACCCATTTGCGACCAAGCTTTAACTTCCTGACTGATGTCTTGAGATGTTGCTTCAATATATCCACAATTTTCCTTCCTCATGATGCCATCTATTTTGTGAAGTGCACCAGTCCCTCCTGCAGCAAAGCACCCCCACAGCATGATGCTGTCACCCCCGTGCTTCACGGTTAGGATGGTGTTCTTCGGCTTGCAAGCGTCCCCCTTTTTCCTCCAAACATAACGATGGTCATTATGGCCAAACAGTTCTATTTGTGTTTCATCAGACCAGAGGACATTTCTTCAAAAAGTACGATCTTTGTCCCCATGTGCAGTTGCAAACCGTAGTCTGGCTTTTTTATGGCGGTTTTGGAGCAGTGGCTTCTTCCTTGCTGAGCGGTCTTTCAGGTTATGTCGATATAGGACTCGTTTTACTGTGGATATTGTCACGATCGTCGAAAGGATTGGACCAATGCGCAGCGTGGAATGCGAACATACTTTATTATTAAATTCACCACACGAACAAAACAACAAAACGATACGTGAAGTCCTTGGTAACAAAACACAAACCATACACGGAACAAGATCCCACAATACACTGTGCCAAACAGGCTGCCTAAGTATGGTTCCCAATCAGAGACAACAATCAACAGCTGATTCACGTTGCCTCTGATTGAGAACCACACCGGCCAACATAGAAAACACATAACTAGAGACTACCATAGAAACACAAAACATAGACACTACACACCCTGGCTCAACATAACAGAGTCCCTAGAGCCAGGGCATGACAGATATAGATACTTTTGTACCTGTTTCCTCCAGCATCTTCACAAGGTCCTTTGCTGTTGTTCTGGGATTGATTTGCACTTTTCGCACCAAAGTACGTTAAATCTCTAGGAGACAGAATGAGTCTCCTTCCTGAGCGGTATGACGGCTGTGTGGTCCCATGGTGTTTATACTTGCGTACTATTGTTTGTACAGATGAACGTGGTACCTTCAGGCGTTTGGAAATTGCTCCCAAGAATGAACCAGAATTGTGGAGGTCTACAATTTTTTTCTGAGGTCTTGGCTGATTTCTTTTGATTTTCCCATGATGTCAAGCAAAGAGGCACTGAGTTTACATTTACATTTTAGTCATTTAGCAGACGCTCTTATCCAGAGCGACTTACAGTTAGTGAATACATTTTTTTTTTTATACTGCCCCCCCGTGGGAATCGAACCCACAACCCTGGCGTTGCAAACGCCATGCTCTATCAACTGAGCTACATCCCTGCCGGCTATTCCCTCCCCTACCCTGGACAACTCTGGGCCAATTGTGCGCCGCCCATGAGTCTCCCGGTCGCGGCCGGCTGCGACAGAGCCTGGATTCGAACCAGGATCTCTAGTGGCACAGTTAGCACTGCGATGCAGTGCCTTAGACCACTGCGCCACTCAGGAGCCTTGGCAGGCTTTGAAGGTAGGCCTTGAAATACATCCACAGGTACACCTCCAATTGACTAAAATGATGTCAATTAGCCTATCAGAAGCTTCTAAAGCCATGACATAATTTTCTGGAATTTTCCAAGCTGTTTAAAGTCACAGTCAACTTAGTGTATGTAAACTTCTGACCAACTGGAATTGTGATACAGTGAATTATAAGTGAAATAATCTGTCTGTAAACAATTGTTGGAAAAATGACTTGTGTCATGCACAAAGTAGATGTCCTAACCGACTTGCCAAAACTATAGTTTGTTAACAAGAAATTTGTGGAGTGGTTGAAAAACGAGTTTTAATGACTCCAACCTAAGTGTATGTAAACTTCCGACTTCAACTGTATGTCGCACATGCAGCTAACAAAAACATATGGAAATGTCTGCTCTACCCAAAATTACAACCAAATAATTGCAGCATTACCGCAAAAATGGAAGAGGAAAGTGGAAGGGGGAAAAAGTAAGGAACTTGTCTGTCGGCCTTGCATTAAAGAACATAACTGGTGAAAAGAAACTGTGATAAATAAAACAGTATATCAGTTTCATTTAAGGACCAAAGGATTGACAGCCGTCCCATATAGATTGCAAAATAGTTGGGAAGAGATTTTTGACGTACCGATTCCAAGGCACATGGTTTATGAACTGATACGCAAAACGACACCGGATTCAAATTTAGAATTTTTCATTTTAAATTATTATACAAAATTCTTGCAACCAATAGAATGTTATATATATGGGGGATACAACCATCCCATCTCTGCAGATTTTGCTGCGGAGAGACATAATCATTAGATCATTTGTTTTGGTACTGTCCATATGTAGCTTGTTTTTGGTCGCAGATTCAGGAATGGCTGAAGAATTGCAATATTTACCTGGAGCTAACCCTGCAGTTAGCACTACTGGGTGATCTGAAATGTCATAGTCAATCATTCAATAATATAATAATACTTTTAGCAAAAATGTTTATTTTCAATTTACAATCTGTAGAAATGTGAATAGAAAGGTTCAGAACTTTTGTGAAAGATCACAGCACAGTTGAAAAATATATGGCAAATAGAAATCCAATATGGATGGTGTTAAGAGATAGATGGGAGGTGTTGAATGGAGCTGAAGGATGGGACTAATAACAACTAATAACAACAAGATGACTAATGTAAAGCATACTGTGTCCATAATACGTACACCACCAGTCAAAAGTTTTAGAACACCTACTCATTCAAGGGTTTTTCTTTATTTTTTTTACTATTTTCTACATTGTAGGATAATAGTGAAGACATCAAAACTATGAAATAACACATATGGAATCATGTAGTAACCAAAGAATAACCAAAGAAGTGTTAAACAAATCAAAATATATTTTGTAGTTGAGATTCTTCAAATAGCCACCCTTTGCCTTGATGACAACTTTGCACACTCTTGGCATTCTCTCAACCAGCTTCACTTGGAATGCTTTTCCAACAGTCTTGAAGGAGTTCCCACATATGCTGAGCACTTGTTGGCTGCTTTTCCTTCACTGCAGTCCGACTCATCCCAAACCATCTCAATTTGGTTGAGGTTGGGGGATTGTGGAGGCCAGGTCATCTGATGCAGCACTCCATCACTCTCCTTCTTGGTCAAATAGCCCTTACACAGCCTGGATGTGTGTTGGGTCATTGTCCTGTTGAAAAACAAATGATAGTCCCACTAAGCCCAAACCTGATGGGATGGCGTATCGCTGCTGAATGCTGTGGTAGCCATGCCTTGAATTCTAAATAAATCACATACAGTGTCACCAGCAAAGCACCCCCACACCATAACACCTCCTCCTCCATGCTTTACGATGGGAAATACACATGCGGAGATCATCCGTTCACCCACACCGCGTCTCACAAAGACACGGCGGTTGGAACCAAAAATCTCCAATTTGGACTCCAAACCAACCAAAGGACACATTTCCACCGGTCTAATGTCCATTGCTTGTGTTTCTTGGACCAAGCAAGTCTCTTCTTATTATTGGTGTCCTTTAGTAGTGGTTTCTTTGCAGCAATTCGACCATGAAGGCCTGATTCACGCAGTCTCCTCTGAACAGTTCATGTTGGGATGTGTCTGTTACTTGAACTCTGTGAAGCATTTATTTGGGCTACAATTTCTGAGGCTGGTAACTTTTATGAACTTTATCCTCTGCAGCAGAGGTAACTCTGGGTCTTCCATTCCTGTGGCGGTCCTCATGAGAGCCAGTTTCATCATAGCTCTTGATGGTTTTTGCAGCTGCACTTGAAGAAACTTTAAAAGTTCTTGACATTTTCCGTATTTACTGACCTTCATGTCTTAAAGTAATGATGGACTGTCATTTCTCTTTGCTTATTTGAGCTGTTCTTGCCATAATATGGACTTGGTCTTTTACCAAATAGGGCTATCTTCTGTATACCCCCCTACCTTGTAACAACACAACTGATTGGTTCAAATGCATTAAGGAAAGAAATTCCACAAATTAACTTTTAAGAAGGCACACCTGTTAATTGAAATGCATTCCAGGTGACTACCTCATGAAGCTGGTTGAGAGAATGCCAAGAGTGTGCAAAGCTGTCATCAAGGCAAAGAGTGGCTATTTGAAGAATCTCAAATATAAAATATATTTTGATTTGTTTAACACTTTTTTGGTTACTACATGATTCCATATGTGTTATTTCATAGTTTTATGGAGGCAATGTAGTGTAGTGTATATAGGTTATAGGTTAAGAACTTTTGTGAAAGAGCAGTTTGAAAGATATGGCATATAGAAGCAAACCAGATGGACATCATGAAAATGTTCGGAGAGGTTGAGGGTAGAGGAAGTTCAGGAGTAAAAACAAACAAAATATAATTATTGTAAAATTGACTGTGTCCATAAAATGTATATAGTATATATAAGCTGGAATTCGAGGCCTAAGCGTTGTTGTTCACTAGTTTACTCCAATTAGGGAAGGGGTGGTAGGGTTGGAAAGTAATATAAAGGAAAATATATTTATAAAAAGGATAAGTGTATATATATATGTATATGTTTTTATTTATATGTATGTATGTATATGTACCGTTCAAAAGTTTGGGGTCACTTAGAAATGTCCTTGTTTTCGAAAGAAAAGCAAATGTTTTGCCCATTAAAATAACATCAAATTGATCAGAAATACAATGTAGACATTGTTAATGTTGTAAATGGCTATTGTAGCTGGAAACTGCTGATTTTTAATGGAATATCTACATAGGCGTACAGAGGCCCATTATCAGCAACCATCAGTCCTGTGTTCCAATGGCACGTTGTGTTTGCTAATCCAAGTTTATCATTTTAAAAGGCTAATTGATCATTAGAAAACTATTTTGCAATTATGTTAGCATAGCTGAAAACGGTTGTGCTGATTAAAGAAGCAATAAAACTGGCCTTCTTGAGACTAGTTGAGTATCTGGAGCATCAGAAATTGTGGGTTCGATTACAGGATCAAAATGGCCAGAAACAAAGAACTTGCTTCTGAAACTCGTCAGTCTATTCTTGTTCTGAGAAATGAAGGCAATTCCATGCGTGAAATTGCCAAGAAACTGAAGATCTCGTACAACGCTGTGTACTTCTCCCGTCACAGAACAGCGCAAACTGGCTCTAACCAGAATATAAAGAGGAGTGGGAGGCCCCGGTGCACAACTGAGCAAGAGGACAAATACATTAGAGTGTCTAGTTTGAGAAACAGACGCCTCACAGGTCCTCAACTGGCAGCTTCATTAAATAGTACCCGCAAAACACCAGTCTCAACGGCAACAGTGAAGAGGAGACTCCGGGATGCTGACCTTCTAGGCAGAGTTGCAAAGAAAAAGCCATATCTCAGACTGGCCAATAAAAAGAAAAGATTAAGATGGGCAAAAGAACACAGACACTGGACAGAGGAAGATTGGAAAAAAGTGTTATGGACAGACAAATCGAAGTTTGAGGTGTTCGGATCACAAAGAAGTACATTTGTGAGATGCAGACCAAATGAAAAGATGCTGGAGGAGTGCTTGATGCCATCTGTCGAGCATGGTGGAGGCAATGTGATGGTCTGGGGGTGCTTTGGTGGTGGTAAAGTGGGAGATTTGTACAGGGTAAAAGGGATCTTGAAGAAGGAAGGCTATCACTCCATTTTGCAACGCCATGCCATACCCTGTGGATGGTGCTTGATTGGAGCCAATTTCCTCCTACAACAGGACAATGACCCAAAGCACAGCTCCAAACTATGCAAGAACTGTTTAGGGAAGAAGCAGTCAGCTGGTATTCTGTCTATAATGGAGTGGCCAGCACAGTCACCGGATCTCAACCCTATTGAGCTGTTGTGGGAGCAGCTTGACCGTATGGTACATAAGAAGTGCCCATCAAGCCAATCCAATTTGTGGGAGGTGCTTCAGGAAGCATGGGGTGAAATCTCTTCAGATTACCTCAACAAATTGACAACTAGAATGCCAAAGGTCTGCAAGGCTGTAACGGAGGATTCTTTGACAAAAGCAAAGTTTGAAGGACACAATTATTATTTATATTAAAAATCATTATTTCTAACCTTGTCAATGACTAAATTTCCTATGCATTTTGCTATATTTCCTATTCAAACTCATTTAATGTATGTTTTCATGGAAAACAAGGACATTTCTAAGTGACCCCCAAACTTTTGAATGGTAGTGTATATATATATATATATATATATATATATATATATTTGCAAAAATATATATGGGGGATTGGAAGTGATGCAGACAATTACATTGATGGAAGTTACAATCTATCTGCAATATTAAAGCTGATCTTCCCCCTCAAAAATGAATAACAAACAAAGTGATAAATACAAACGATCCCAGATTTAGAATCCTGATGCAGTTGTTCCACTCTGACACAGGAAGAGGCGATGGCAATAATGAGTGTGTTTTTGTATATTTGTATTTTGTCAATTGTGTGCATGTTAGGCTCCCTTGCTAAAGAGACTTTGGTCCCTGGACTCCCGGTGAAAAGAAAGTTAATATAAACCCAATAATGCCACATCACGACTGCAGCTCTTGTGTTTCAGACAGGATATGGCACATTAAGGTTATGTCTCAAATGGACCCTATTCCCTATATAGTGCACTACTTTTGACCAGAACCATAATGGGCCATAAGGTACCATTTGGGACACAATCTAAGTTGAAGGGAAAGGGAAGTCACAAAACACAGGAACATCCTGTGGTCAAGGCCTCTACTGACACTGGGTGGTGGAGGAAAGTACTGTCCTTGGAACCAGTTACAGCTTTTCCATGACGCTAAAAGAAACCAATTAAGTTCCCACCGTGGCTGTCTCCCGTCTCAGCACAACATCTTGTGTGTTTTGAATTAACTGAAAGTAACAATGTAACTGAAAATAACTGGAATTCCATGTAAATTCTTAAGTAACTTTGGTGGTTTTAAACAGGAAGGCCTAGCTTCCTGTCTCTGACCATAGCTGTTTCCATTAAGCAACAACGTCTCAGCAACAGGAAAGGAAGGAGTTTTTTACGATTCCGAGGCAGTTTGGAGCTCTCCGATATAAACATCTCTTCAGTTTAAGATGATTCTCCTTTTACCAAAACCACTAAACTCCATAAAAAATGCAATACGAAGCAATTACTAAAGCACAACGTAACAACGTTGTAACTACAACGTTAGACCTACTATACCGGTACTGTGTAAAATCAGATTAATATCAAATGTGTTACCAAACGTTTAAAAAAAACACTTTTGGGACTAAAATACTAACATCCAAGAAACAAATATTGAGCTCATATACAAACATATTATTACTCCATATAACATATATTATTAAAGAATCATTACAAAGCAACGTGGGCATGAGAGAAAACATTTATCTCTAAAATAATGCAACCAGATCACTTTTTCATCGTTTTTTGGATTCCAACGTACGTTTTCCTCTGCATGATTCTGCCGTTTTTTGTGTCCTGTCCTGCAAAAAAAAAACACAAATAATATAATATAATAATATAATATGTTTTGAAGAATTTAAAAAAGGATAGAAAGCCCTAGAAGCCTGTAGATCGAAGGTGCTCTCGGGTTAAGGGGTTCATTGGTCATCAAAAACAAGGACCAAGGCAGAAGGCACTTCATAATATTTAGTTGTATTCCCCATCTCTGAAGAACCCACAGGCCCCTGCATATAGGTCCCCCAGCCTAGGCCCCAGCATCACCCAAAACGACTAAGCATAGCAGGTCTACCTGAGCCAAATGACACGTAGACCCTGTAGCTCTTGGAGAAATGTAGTGCACTATATAGGGAATAGGGTGCCATAATGAGATGGAACATAGACAAGTACCTTAGAACAGGTTACAGGATCGTGGTTCTCTGAAGGGGTTGGAGCCTGTCGGAACCCCCACCAGCAGGGCGTCTTTAGCTGCATTCTGCAGGCAGTACTGTTGGAGCTCGGCCGCTGCCTGAGACACCTGGGGGAACAACTAGTGTTTCAATGCTTAAAGGCCCTGTGCAGTCACAATTCTGTTTCTGCTGTGTTTTGTATCATATGTGTACAACAGCTGATGAAACTAACACTGTAAAAGTGTGAAGAAGAAAAAATATGATCAGTGTTATTTCCTGATAGTTGCTGGTTTAAGATTATAGAAACATGCACAGGCTGACTAAGGGACCAGACCATAAATGGACACCAAATCATTGCTATAATTGTCATTTTTTTGACCTGCAGTGGCCCTTTTAATATCATAAAGCAATAATATCGTATAATTAATGAGACTGCAGACAATTAATTAATGAATTATATAATGCCATGGTGAATTCCTTTCTATTTAGGAAGTATCAAGGCCAAGTTTGGTTGACTACATTTTAAACGGAATTAACGACTTTTTTTTTCACAGCATCAGTCACATCACAGTGGATCACACAAGAGCTGGCTGATACAGTAGACTAACTGGAATGCCATCACCCACACGTTTACAATCATCGTTTGAAATGCCATGAAATAAATACACCCCAAATCTATCCTATGCTAAATCTTCTGCCGTCTTTCTGTAAGATGTTGGTTTTGTTTACCTTAATCCGTTCCACGCTGGCTTCCAGTTTCAGTTGTTCTACAAGGCGACGCATGTTGGACACGTTGGAATTAGACGTCATGTTGATGCTTTATTCTTTTATGTCGTGTTTGTTTGTCAAATTGTTTGAGGTCTATTTGAAATATTGACGAGAAACGGCGCTTTCAGGACAGGTTAAAAGAAAAAAATATTTCACTTCCCAAACTTTTGAAGCGGAAGCCACATCCTCAGATGGGGAGGACCATTGGCGTCATGCACCCCAGAAATCTGAGGGGGCACAGAGTACGTGAGGATGCAGAGGCGTCGTGCCCATTGGGGGCACAGGGGCACAAGCCCCCTCAGATTTGTTCCCTTTCTTTACTACTAGCCACCTAGCAATTGTATGAAGTTGGCTAGCTAGCCCAGATAGTTTCCCAATCTCCCAACCGCATAACTAGCTACCAAGAAGCCATTTCAAGTTAGAGTAGCTAGCTTGTCTAACTATCTTAGCTGGCATGCCTGCTGGCAAGGTTCATAGACTTTAGAAAAATAAGCAATATCTAAATGTACTGAATGAGACTCCATTCCTTTCAATCTTTTACCCCGATTTTAACAGAGAAGCATATATATATATATATATATTACTTTTTTTAAGAACCACCAGTCAGGAGGATACAGACTGTTTAATAAGTATGCTAAGATATAATTAATCAATGATTATGGCTCTAGATTGCAGGAAAAAGCTGTTTCAGGTGTTTGAAAAATGCAAAAATTCTTAAAAATTCACCACACCCAGCCATCCTCGCAGGGGTGTCATGCACCCCAAAAATCTGAGGGGGGACAAAGAACATGAGGATGGCTCAGCCTTTTCCTGAAATCTAGAACCATAATCATTATGCTTAATTCTAGGTCAAAAATATGTATTTTTCTGCATATTAATTCTAGGTCAAAAATATGTATTTTTCTGCATATCTAAGCATACCTCTGGAGCTGTCTGTATCCTCCTGACTGCTGTTTATTTTTTATTTTTTTAAAGAAAATGTATATGCTTCTCTGCTAAAATCGGGGTAAAAGATTGAAAGGAATGTGAGTCTTATTCAGTACATTTAGATATTGCTTATTTTTCTAAAGTCTACCAACCTTGCCAGCAGTCACGCCAGCTAATATAGTTAGACAAGCTAGCTACTCTAAATTGATTTATAGCCTGAAATGGCTTCTTGGTAGCTAGTTATGCGGTTGGGAGATTGGGAACCTATCTGGGCTAGCTAAAGCCAACTTCATACAATTGCTAGGTGGCTAGTAGTATTACAGAAAAACAACAACAATATGTTTTGTTTTTTAAGGTTGACTTTGGGCAAAAACGCAAAAAAATAACATGAATGACAATTCGACGAACCACCAAAGGCATACCCCATTTTTGTTAGAAAATTGAGAAAGGGGTTGAGTTGGACCGTTTTTTTTTTTTTTGTGCCCAGGGTCGAACTTTTACAGGTCAATTCTGAGGGGGCATTTGCCCCTGTGCCCCCTATGGTAATGACGCCTCTGAGGGAGGACCACTGATTTGCCCCCCATGCCCCCTATGGTAATGACGCCTCTGAGGGAGGACCACTGATTTGCCCCCCCATGCCCCCCATGGTAATGACGCCTCTGAGGGAGGACCACTGATTTGCCCCTGTACCCCCTATGGTAATGACGCCTCTGAGGGAGGACCACTGATTTGCCCCCCATGCCCCCTATGGTAATGACGCCTCTGAGGGAGGACCACTGAGGACCAAGTAAAGAGCTCAGCTGCTGCTGGATCTCAAGAAACAAAAATAAAACCAGCCTCTCAGAGGCCCACAGCTGGCACTACATTTGCATTGGCATCTTTATGTCGTTTTTAATGACACGTTTTGCATCCGACAGGGTATACGTAAAAAAAAAAAATATCCAGACAGTTAAAATATATAATTTTTTAATATTTTAAGAGGGTTATGGGGTTATGAATACTTTGTATAATTTTGTGTACCGGTACTTTCAATTGTGATTTGAAAACAGCCTTCCCGAAGTAAGACAGTGCATACGAAGACTGTTCATGGACCAACGGAGACTAGAAGTAGGCCCAATCTGGGTCTGACGGGATGACGGTTCAGGCCAGAGACAGAAGAGCAGCTACAACGGACAATACAACCTTGCGTAAACCTTGGGTTGTGTCAGTTTTTTTTTGCAAAAACGCAAAAAAATAACATGAATGATAAATCGACGAACCACCAAAGGCATACCCCATTTTTGTTAGAAAATTGAGAAAGGGGTTGAGTTGGACCGTTTTTTTTGTGTGCCCAAAGTCGAACTTTTACAGGTCAATTCTGAGGGGGCAATGTGCTAGCTGAAGCCAACTTCATCCAATCATATATCTTGAAGTTATTAAGACACCGTTCACCTGAAATGTCTCCAATCAGAGAGGAAGAGTCGAACGAGAGGGTTATCTCTCGCCAAACTCTGTCCAGAATAAGCCCAATGCGTTTCTATGGGCTTAAGCAGACCAAAGACTGTTGCCTGCCAGGACAACGACTCCCGCTGTTAGGTCGGAGACACGGGCATCTCGTCATTATATACTGCCCCAATACAATATCTCTGAAAATAATTATCCATACAAACAGGCATTATTTTCAATCGTCTGTATACACATCATCAGTAGATTTATTCACAAATACACAGGTATGCAAACACAATGTGACTGTATAAACACAATGTGACTGTATAACAGTGTGACTGTATAAACACAGTGTGAATGTATAACTGGCACAAGTCAGGTGCAATATATGATATGCATGTTGTCAATCGTCAATAAAAGTGAGTCGTCCAGGTCCTTCATTCTTCATCCACCGTCGGTACCTCTTCCACCTGGGGTCCAGGGCCATCTTCATCTTCATCTCTTCCTCCTGCTCCTCCTTGTACACCTGTATAACAACATGACGCAATACAGACAGAAATAGTACAAACTCATTCAGAAATCATTTGGGGTTTTAAATCTGGACCCATTTCCCATTAGTGTCAGACTGTTTCTGCTCTCTTGCCAAACATGGCGTGACAATGAGTGACAAGGAGTTGGCAAAACAGCTATTTGTTGTAATAACATTGTAATACATGGTGCAATGCTTCACACTGTTCCTGTTACTATTACTACTACAACTATACTCCTACTACAACTATACTACATCTATTACTACTGCTACTACAACTATACTCCTACTACAACTATACTACATCTATTACTACTGCTACTACAACTATACTACTACTACAACTATACTACATCTATTACCGTATTGGTCCGAATATAAGACGACCCTGATTATAAGACGACCCCCCGTTTTTCAACACAAACATTTAGAAAAACAGATTTGCAGACTAGATTTGCCGAACAAAGAACTTCATTTTATTTTAAAATAACAATATTAAAAACACAGTGAATTAAACACAAAGGCAAACTATGTACAGTATGATTCAAAATTAATATCAAGCAATAATAAAGCAACATTTTTAAATAACAGAGAAAATACAGGCCACACATTTAACTAAACTTAACAAAAATTCGCCAAACTTCTCCTCCGATGTCTCTCTATCCCTCACACACGTCCTCTGCCCCGCTGTGTTCGCTCTCGCTGTCATCGCTCCCCAGCTGCTCCGCTTCCACCGGCTCCTCCCAAAGCACGTCGTCCTCGCTGCCGTCCAATGCATTTGAGATGCAACATTTTTTAAAGCCATCGATGATGCTCTGTGAGGGAATAGCATCCCATGCATGCAGGATCCATTCACACAGTAGACGGACTGACGGCTTCTGTATTTTCCCGGTCGGTGTGAGTGCGTGGTTGCCAGACAGGAGCCACTCTGTGTATTTTTTTCGCAGGTTATCCTTGAAAGGCTTGTTCACAACTACGTCCAACACCTGTAGCTGGCTTGTCATTCCCCCTGGTATGATCACAAGATCCCCGTTCATTGCTCGCACCTGACTTTTCACGGGCTCAGTCAGATGTCCGCGGAACGCATCCAGAACGAGCATGTTCCTCCTCTTCCTCAGTCCCCCGTAGCGTGCGCCCCACACAACCTTTAGCCAGTCCACTACAAGCCCCGACTCCATCCAGCCCTTCTCCTGGGCGCGCACAATAATGCCAGCTGGCATTGGGTCCTTTGGCACAGTCTTACGCTTAAGAATGACATACGGGGGGAGTTTGCTGCCACCAGCGAGACATGTCAACATGACAGTGACGCGGCTCTTCTCGTTGCCCGTTGATTTCACCAACACAGACTTTTCTCCCTTTCTATTGACAGTCACCGATGTTGGCATGTCGAAATAAACGGGTGTCTGATCAGCATTGCCGATCTGATCCAGCGGGTAGGAGTGCTTCTTCCTCAGGTTGATAACAAAGCGCTGAAACGAAAGCAGCTTCTCTCCGAAGTCTGACGGCAGGCGTTGGGCCAAACTCGTTCTCCGTCTAAGTGACAGTCCATTACGCCGCATCATCCTACGACACCAGCCGAGGCTGGCTTTAAATCCAGTGATGTTGAGCTCTCTGGCGATTTCCAGGGCCTTAACCTGGATGACAGCTCTGGTAATGGGCATTCCCTCACTTCTTTTTTCCCTGACATATTCAAAAACCCTCCGGTCAACCTCAATGAAACGACCACTTTGAGGACCACGGAAGGATTTTCGCTGACTGTTAGCATCTTTTAGACGTTGTTTTTCTGCTCGCCATCTTCTTACATTACACTCAGTGACCCCGAATGTCTTGGCAGCTTGGCAGTTGTTAGATGACTCTGCCTTATTGACAACCATTATTTTGAAATTGGCATCATAGCTCCTCCGCTGTTGTTTATTGACCTGGCCCACTTTTGAGCCACTTGTCTCTAAATGGTCAGCCTGTCTTTCCATCTTTAAACACCGGTAACGGGCTGGTTGTTAAGGACGCCTCTTCCCTCCGTCCGGAACGAATTTTTGGCGCCATCTGTGCCCGCGAATGTGTATTGACATTTAAAGGGAGCGCCGAAGAAGAGAAACTGCGCTCTGAATACTAGACCCCGAATATAAGACGACCCGACTTTTTTGGACCTATTTCGAGGGGAAAAAAGGCCGTCTTATATTCGGACCAATACGGTACTACTGCTACTACAACTATACTACTACTACAACTATACTACAACTATTACTACTGCTACAACAACTATACTACTACTACAACTATACTACTACTACAGCTATACTACATATATTACTACAACTATACTACTACTACAACTATACTACAACTATTACTACTGCTACTACAACTATACTACAACTATTACTACTGCTACTACAACTACACTACTACTACAACTATACTACTACTACTACAACTACTACAACTATCCTACTACTACAACTACTACAACTATCCTACTACTACAACTATTACTACTACTTCTGCCGCCGCCACCACCACTACTACTACTGCTACATTCGTTACTCCAGACCTCATAGTTGTCTTTGATCCAGAGCTGCCTCTCCAGGAAGGTCTCTCTCTGCTCCTCCTCCAGACCGTCAAACTGAGACTGAGACATCTTCATATTCTTCCTGATGATGTACAGCTTCTCCTCGTCTCCGTACTCCTCTCTGCAGATGGTGAACCTGTACATCCACTTACAGTGCCAGACCACGTAGGCACACAGGCAGTAGGGGAACAGGACAATCTTACAGAGCAGGATGTCCAAGATTTTAGGCTTCTGGTAGCCTCCCTTGATGTCGATCTTGTTCTTGATGATGTCTCGGATGATCTCTTCTTCCTGTTCCCTGATCTCCTCTTTGGACCGTCGGTTCTTACCCTTCTCTTTTGTCTTGTTCAGGAGACCCAGCTGCTTGGCTATCTCTGTCGCCTGGATACGGTACTTGGGGACTGTTGATAGGTAGTTGATGGCTTCAGTGTAGCTGGCCCACCAACTGTAGTACTGAAGGAAGAAAAACAGTCATAAATCAGAACTGTTAAGATGTTTCCCAAATTGGCACCCTATTCCCTATACAGTGCACTGCTTTTGACCAGAGCCCTGTCGGATTTGAAATAGGTTGCCACGTGGGACTCTTGGCTTAAACGTGTAAAAACAGTTTTGCGTTGAAATAAATATTGCATTTAAGCCAAGAGACATTCAGAGCGTGTGAAGATACGACTGTACCTGAAAGATTGATATAGCAACCACGGTCACCAGAATGACAATCCGCACGTCGACTTTAGGTGCCAGCCGTCTGCTGTAGTAGGTGTAGTAGTGGCTGTAGTACTGTTCCGGGTGGTCCAGCATGTAGTCGTAATCTCTACGGGAGTCCTCATCCTGATACGCAGGAGGAAAATGGGTCTTATTTTAATCTTCCTACATCAAACTATTCCGACTACTTGGATAACAGGCCTAGTAACAAGTACAAGTTACGAGAAGATAACCCCTTTATCAGAATGGTTTAGAGCCGTGTGCATAGTATGTATCAAGCGTCTCAGAGTAGAAGCGCTTACTTAGGATCAGTTTGGCCTTTTGGATTACAGCAAACAAGCAGAATAATGGCCATGGGGGGGGGCCTGATCCTAGAAGAGCACCCCTACTCCGAGAAGCAGGACGGACATACCTGCTCTACCCTTTCTCTGGCTACTACTCCTGTAGCTATGTGAAAAGGGACTATTACTGATTACTTTCCTGTGAGCCTCTTCGGGTCTATTGAGTAAATGGTAATTGACAGTATTGGTCCACTATAAACCAAGACAAAATGATCAATTTGACTGAGGGCCTTTGATTCAGGAGTTGAGAAAAGTGCCACATTGGCATACAGCATAAGTTGACGTCAGCAAGAGCCGGCAAAACTAGCTTGGCCAGAGAGCTGAAGCAACGGAGGGCTATGGTACGAATCATCTGTGAGGTTTCCTCCACTTACCTTCAGAGTTTCATATGCAGTTGCAATGAGCAGAAATTTTTGATGAGCACTTTCACGAGTCTCGCCTGCAAGACTTGAGAATCTATCCGGGTGATACTTTCTGGCTAGCTGTCTGTAAGCACGACCTATGTCCGATTTGGCCGCTTCTCTCGACACTCCGAGTACATCGTAACAAATCTCGGTGCCACAATAAAGTCCCTCGATGAGCGCCGTGGCAGAGGGTATGAAACCCCCCAAAAATAACAAAATGCCTATCCATTGACCAAAGTGTCTCCCATTCTCCGTGGGGGCAGCCATTTCACTGTCGTCACTAGTTCTTCTTCGTGTGGCTTTATCCGGCGGACTAGACGTTATGTTGCGTATTGCTGCCTTTCACAGTCCGGAACGTACATTGCAAATTTGTTCACAAAAAAAAGGAAATGGGGGGGGGAAGAAATTGCACCGCCATCTAAACTAGTGTGACTACATGTCCAGGATTGTGGTCCCGCAACCAATCAATCATGTCCCGCATTTTATTAACAAATTCAAACACCACAAAATAAAAAAATAAAAGTCGTATTTCAGTCAGACATTCCGACCTGTCTCTTGCAGTCACGTTGCGCCCTTGAAAATATATATATATCATAAGTATGTGATAGCCTAAACCTACTTTTGATGTTAAACACTTCTCCAATCATTGTTGAGATCTGGGAGGGAGAGGGTAGTGGGGCACAGTGTGTAGCTACTATGGGATGTTGAGTGGAAGTTTATGTTATATGGAATGACTAGCTAGTGTAATCCAGGAGACGGAATGGAAGGGAACAGCGAAGATTTTTATAACTACACCAAGATAGACCACAGCCTGTCGTTTCAATCGGGAACAAATGAGCCACAGTTGGCAGAACAAGCAAGGAGGTGGGCAGAGTCAAGCAAGAGCTAGCGAGATCCTATTGGCGTGTTGTAGCTAACATTTGCATATTTCAGTTGGGGAACGCCTACTTTGTGAAGTGCGAGTTTGCGATAACTCAATTCACTTTTGCACTCCTAAACAACGAAAAAAAAAAAAAAAAGGGTAAAGTCTACTAAGCATAGTCCACTCTGTTCGTAACAGATTGTAGTTTTGGGAACAGAAAACTGTATTGAGATCAAATGTTTCATCGATGAGTAAATTAACAGAATGTTGGCCAAAATCCATCTAGTTCCACCTTCTCCCACTGCCGGCCTCACGTTTATTTATAAAATATCTGTCTCGTTGTTCTATCTGTGGTAAGAGGTCTGATGTTGTGATCACCTGCTGCTAAAATTGCTTAATTGTTTGGGTTGGTTGGTTAAGCATTGTAATTCGTTGGTATTGCTAGATAGCTAGCCAATGAGCTAACTGTAACTACCTATGCGCTAACAGAAGCTAGTTAGATAGATTACATTCAATTCAGCTCCATTGTGGCTAGGTAGCTAGCACTCTCTCTCTCACAAACATTAGCTAGCTAGCCAAGCTAAACTCAAGTCGATCGTAAATCTAGCTAGCTAGCTGTTTTAGATGCTGACCAGACGGGCCACTTAGCTTTTCTTGCCAACCTAGGTAGCTAGCTAGCTATATAGCAAACAAAAGGGCTAATGTTAACCCACTGAATGATGTTTCATAAGCTTGTTATGTTGAAGCCATCCGAGTGTGTGTGTGAGAGAGAGAGAGAAAGAATGAATCTGGTGAATAACTTAGCCTCACATGGAATCTGATTATCACAATCGTGTAATTTATGCATGACAAAACATGAGGTCATGACACATTCTTAGGTATAGCTGAGCTAAGTTATCAGTTGTCTGTCTTTGTCTTGTATCTTTATAGTGGCAGATACACTACACGACCAAACATATGTGGACAACTGCTCGTCGAACATCTCATTCCAAAATCATGGGCATTAATATGGAGTTGGTCTCCCCTTTGCTGCTATAACAGCCTCCACTGTTCTGGGAAGGCTTTCCACTAGATGTTGGAACATTTCTGCGGGAACTTGCTTCCATTCAGCCACAAGAGCATTAGTGGGGTTGGGCACTGATGTTGGGCAATTAGGCCTGGCTCGCAGTCGGCGTTCCAATTCATCTCAAAGGTGTTATATGGCTCTATGTAGAACCCTTTTTGCCTTCCAAAGAACCCTTCTTGCCTTCCAAAGAATCCTTCTTGCCTTCCAAAGAACCCTTCTTGCCTTCCAAAGAATCCTTCTTGCCTTCCAAAGAACCCTTCTTGCCTTCCAAAGAATCCTTCTTGCCTTCCAAAGAACCCTTCTTGCCTTCCAAAGAATCCTTCTTGCCTTCCAAAGAATCCTTCTTGCCTTCCAAAGAACCCTTCTTGCCTTCCAAAGAACCCTTCTTGCCTTCCAAAGAACCCTTCTTGTCTTCCAAAGAACGCTTCTTGCCTTCCAAAGAATC
Source organism: Coregonus lavaretus (assembly GCF_964263955.1). Lineage (NCBI taxonomy): Eukaryota > Metazoa > Chordata > Actinopteri > Salmoniformes > Salmonidae > Coregonus > Coregonus lavaretus. Next base: position 422,567 of record NW_028166140.1, read on the forward strand.
CTTCTCGCCTTCCAAAGAATCATCAAAGAACCCTTTCTTCCAGAAATGGTTCTTAGGATGTTAAAAGTTCTAGGTAGAACCCTTTGCCTTACAAATAACCTTTTTCTTCCAAAAAGGGTTCTTTAGATCAAACCGGTTCTTGGTAGAACCCTATCCCTCCACATAGAACCCTTTTGGAACCCTTTTTTCTAAGAGTGCAGAGAATCGACATTTGGCTAGCTTGATCTCAGATCTGTGTATGCTGTTTTGCCAATTCCTACAGTATGATTGTTGCCATGCCAGGTTACCCTAGGAGTTGGCTATACATAGGAGTTGGCTATCTGGCACAAATAGATCAAAGACCACTCTTACATTTGGCTGATTGTCAGAACAGAACAAGTGTAACTTCGATGCACTGGATGACAACTCTAGAAATTGTTGGCTTCGTTCCAGGAAAAATAGGAGGTGGTTTGTTTGTGTAGCACCTGAATGCGAGGGCAAGCGGTTATGCATCGTAAGGGACCAAAATTGTTTTAGGTTGTGGCACTCCAGTGAGTGTGAATCATTGCAGAAATAGGAACTAGTAAAGGTAGCTAGCTGTCAATGATGTCTACACTGGTGCCCCGTCTAGGGAATAGGGTGCTATTTGGAAAGCATCCCTGGCATTGAAAAGCATCGCTAGCACTAGAGGTATGGCATACACTGAGTTGACAGAGGAGCTGTGAGTTGACAGGTCGTGTGAGAGGTCTGGCTGTCAAACAGAGATCCTGAGGAAGGAATTCCACCAGCAGATGGCTCAGTATGTCCCAACACGTAATTCAAATATTAAAGATTATATATATATATATATATATATATATATATATATATATATATATATACAGTGGGGAGAACAAGTATTTGATACACTGCCAATTATGCAGGTTTTCCTACTTACAAAGCATGTAGAGGTCTGTAATTTTTATCATAGGTACACTTCAACTGTGAGAGACGGAATCTAAAACAAAAATCCAGAAAATCACATTGTATGATTTAAGTAATTAATTTGCATTTTATTGCATGACATACATATTTGATACATCAGAAAAGCAGAACTTAATATTTGGTACAGAAAACTTTGTTTGCAATTACAGAGATCATACGTTTCCTGTAGGTCTTGACCAGGTTTGCACATACTGCAGCAGGGATTTTGGCCCAGTCCTCCATACAGACCTTCTCCAGATCCTTCAGGTTTCGGGGCTGTCGCTGGGCAATACAGACTTTCAGCTCCCTCCAAAGATTTTCTATTGGGTTCAGGTCTGGAGACTGGCTAGGCCACTCCAGGACCTTGAGATGCTTCTTACGGAGCCACTCCTTAGTTGCCCTGGCTGTGTGTTTCGGGTCATTGTCATGCTGGAAGACCCAGCCACGACCCATCTTCAATGCACTTACTGAGGGAAGGAGGTTGTTGGCCAAGATCTCGCGATACATGGCCCCATCCATCCTCCCCTCAATACGGTGCAGTCGTCCTGTCCCCTTTGCAGAAAAGCATCCCCAAAGAATGATAGTTCCACCTCCATGCTTCAAGGTTGGGATGGTGTTCTTGGGGTTGTACTCATCCTTCTTCTTCCTCCAAACACTGCGAGTGGAGTTTAGACCAAAAAGCTATATTTTTGTCTCATCAGACCACATGACCTTCTCCCATTTCTCCTCTGGATCATCCAGATGGTCATTGGCAAACTTCAGACGGGCCTGGACATGCACTGGCTTGAGCAGGGGGACCTTGCGTGCGCTGCAGGATTTTAATCCATGATGGCGTAGTGTGTTACTAATGGTTTTCTTTGAGACTGTGGTCCCAGCTCTCTTCAGGTCATTGACCAGATCCTGCCGTGTAGTTCTGAGCTGATCCCTCACCTTCCTCATGATCATTGATGCCCCACGAGGTGAGATCTTGCATGGAGCCCCAGACCGAGGGTGATTGACCGTCAGCTTGAACTTCTTCCATTTTCTAATAATTGCGCCAACAGTTGTTGCCTTCTCACCAAGCTGCTTGCCTATTGTCCTGTAGCCCATCCCAGCCCTGTGCAGGTCTACAATTTTATCCCTGATGTCCTTACACAGCTCTCTGGTCTTGGCCATTGCGGAGAGGTTGGAGTCTGTTTGATTGAGTGTGTGGACAGGTGTCTTTTATACAGATAACGAGTTCAAACAGGTGCAGTTAATACAGGTAATGAGTGGAGAACAGGAGGGCTTCTTAAAGAAAAACTAACAGGTCTGTGAGAGCCGGAATTCTTACTGGTTGGTAGGTGATCAAATACTTATGTCATGCAATAAAATGCAAATTAATTACTTAAAAATCATACAATGTGATTTTCTGGATTTTTTCCGCCTCTCACAGTTGAAGTGTATCTATGATAAACATTACAGACCTCTACATGCTTTGTAAGTAGGAAAACCTGCATAATCGGCAGTATATCAAATACTTGTTCTCCCCACTGTATACAGTGGGGGAAAAAAAGTATTTAGTCAGCCACCAATTGTGCAAGTTCTCCCACTTAAAAATATGAGAGAGGCCTGTAATTTTCATCATAGGTACACGTCAACTATGACAGACAAAATGAGAAAGAAAAATCCAGAAAATCACATTGTAGGATTTTTTATGAATTTATTTGCAAATTATGGTGGAAAATAAGTATTTGGTCAATAACAAAAGTTTCTCAATACTTTGTTATATACCCTTTGTTGGCAATGACACAGGTCAAACGTTTTCTGTAAGTCTTCACAAGGTTTTCACACACTGTTGCTGGTATTTTGGCCCATTCCTCCATGCAGATCTCCTCTAGAGCAATGATGTTTTGGGGCTGTCGCTGGGCAACACGGACTTTCAACTCCTTCCAAAGATTTTCTATGGGGTTGAGATCTGGAGACTGGCTAGGCCACTCCAGGACCTTGAAATGCTTCTTACGAAGCCACTCCTTCGTTGCCCGGGCGGTGTGTTTGGGATCATTGTCATGCTGAAAGACCCAGCCACGTTTCATCGTCAATGCCCTTGCTGATGGAAGGAGGTTTTCACTCAAAATCTCATGATACATGGCCCCATTCATTCTTTCCTTTACACAGATCAGTCGTCCTGGTCCCTTTGCAGAAAAACAGCCCCAAAGCATGATGTTTCCACCCCCATGCTTCACAGTAGGTATGGTGTTCTTTGGATGCAACTCAGCATTCTTTGTCCTCCAAACACGACGAGTTGAGTTTTTACCAACAAGTTCTATTTTGGTTTCATCTGACCATATGACATTCTCCCAATCCTCTTCTGGATCATCCAAATGCACTCTAGCAAACTTCAGACGGGCCTGGACATGTACTGGCTTAAGCTGGGGGACACGTCTGGCACTGCAGGATTTGAGTCCCTGGCGGCGTAGTGTGTTACTGATGGTAGGCTTTGTTACTTTGGTCCCAGCTCTCTGCAGGTCATTCACTAGGTCCCCCCGTGTGGTTCTGGGATTTTTGCTCACCGTTCTTGTGATAATTTTGACCCCACGGGGTGAGATCTTGCGTGGAGCCCCAGATCGAGGGAGATTATCAGTGGTCTTGTATGTCTTCCATTTCCTAATAATTGCTCCCACAGTTGATTTCTTCAAACCAAGCTGTTTACATATTGCAGATTCAGTCTCCCAGCCTGGTGCAGGTCTACAATTTTGTTTCTGGTGTCCTTTGACAGCTCTTTGGTCTTGGCCATAGTGGAGTTTGGAGTGTGACTGTTTGAGGTTGTGGACAGGTGTCTTTTATACTGATAACAAGTTCAAACAGGTGCCATTAATACAGGTAACGAGTGGAGGACAGAGGAGCCTCTTAAAGAAGAAGTTACAGGTCTGTGAGAGCCAGAAATCTTGCTTGTTTGTAGGTGACCAAATACTTATTTTCCACCATAATTTGCAAATAAATTCATAAAAAATCCTACAATGTGATTTTGTGGATTTTTTCCCCTCAATTTGTCTGTCATAGTTGACATGTACCTATGATGAAAATTACAGGCCTCTCTCATCTTTTTAAGTGGGAGAACTTGCACAATTGGTGGCTGACTAAATACTTTTCCCCCCCACTGTATTGGATGGGTATATTGACAGACATATTGGACACTCTTGCCCCAGCAGGCCTCAATGAGGAATGTTCTTTTTCTAGTTGTTTGTAGTAGGTTCTAAATAGGCCAAACATTTAGGGAATGACATCATGTAATTGTATTGTGTTTCTATCGTGATTTGGTTGTCATGGTTCCCCCACAGCGCCCTCTGCTGGTATCTCTTGATTGGGCCAATACTGACTGGGAATGTATCATGATGCCCACCTGTGAGGTCTGGTTGTTGTGACATTGATTGCCATTGCCTTGACCACCGAAGAAGTGTTCATACCCCAAACGTTCAGAGTGCTGTTTCTGTTTTTCATATATACACTACATGACCAAAAGTATGTGGACACCTGCTTGACCAACATCTCATTCCCAAATCATGGGCATTAATATGGAGCTGGTCCCCCCCCTTTGCTGCTATAACAGCCTCCACTCTTCTGGGAAGGCTTTCCACTAGATGTTGGAACATTGCTGTGGGGACTTGCTTCCATTCAGCCACAAAACCATTAGTGAGGTCAGGCACTGATGTTGGGCGATTAGGCCTGGCTCGCAGTCGACGTTCCAATTCATCCCAAAGGTGTTTGATGGGGTTGAGGTCAGGGCTCTGCAAGCCAGTCAGGTTCTTCCACACCGATCTTGACAAAGCATTTCTGTATGGACCTCGCTTTGTGCACAGGGGCATTGTCATGCTGAAACAGGGAAGGGCCTTCCCCAAACTGTTGCCACAAAGTTGGAAGCACAGAATCGTCTACAATGTCATTGTATGTTGTAGCGTTAAGATTTCCCTTCACTGGAACTAAGGGGTCTAGCCCAAACCATGAAAAACAGCCCCAGACCATTATTCCTCCTCCACCAAACGTTACAGTTGGCATTCGGGCAGGTAGTTCTCCTACATTTTGTTACGTCTTATTCTAAAATTGATTAAATTATTTTCCTCATCAATCTACACACAATACCCCATAATGACAAAGCGAAAACAGGTTGACATTTCTGCAAATTTATTAAAAATAAAAAACAGAAATACCTTATTTACATAAGTATTCAGACCCTTTGCTATGAGACTCGAAATTGAGCTCAGGTGCATCCTGTTTCCATTGATCATCCTTGAGATGTTTCTACAACTTGATTGGAGTCCACCTGTGGTAAATTCAATTGATTGGACATGATTTAGAAAGGCACACCCCTGTCTATATACAGTGCATTCGGAAAGTATTCAGACCCCATTACTTTTTCCACATTTTGTTACATTACAGCCTTATTCTAAAATGGATTGAATTGTCCCCCCCACCCCCCCTCCTCAATCTACACACAATACCCCATAATTACAAAGCAAAAACAGGTTTAGACATTAATGCAAATTTATTAAAAATAAAACAACTGAAATATCACATTTACATAAGTACTCAGACCCTTTACGCAGTACTTTGTTGAAGCACCTTTGGCAGCGATTACAGCCTTGAGTCTTCTTGGGTATGACGCTATAAGCTTGGCACACCTGTATTTGAGGAGATTCTACCATTCTTCTCTGCAGATCCTCTCATGCTCTGTCAGGTTGGATGGGGAGCATCGCTGCACAGCTACAGTGGGGAAAAAAAGTATTTAGTCAGCCACCAATTGTGCAAGTTCTCCCACTTAAAAAGATGAGAGAGGCCTGTAATTTTCATCATAGGTACACGTCAACTATGACAGACGAATTGAGGAGAAAAAATCCAGAAAATCACATTGTAGGATTTTTAATGAATTTATTTGCAAATTATGGTGGAAAATAAGTATTTGGTCACCTACAAACAAGCAAGATTTCTGGCTCTCACAGACCTGTAACTTCTTCTTTAAGAGGCTCCTCTGTCCTCCACTCGTTACCTGTATTAATGGCACCTGTTTGAACTTGTTATCAGTATAAAAGACACCTGTCCACAACCTCAAACAGTCACACTCCAAACTCCACTATGGCCAAGACCAAAGAGCTGTCAAAGGACACCAGAAACAAAATTGTAGACCTGCACCAGGCTGGGAAGACTGAATCTGCAATAGGTAAGCAGCTTGGTTTGAAGAAATCAACTGTGGGAGCAATTATTAGGAAATGGAAGACATACAAGACCACTGATAATCTCCCTCGATCTGGGGCTCCACGCAAGATCTCACCCCGTGGGGTCAAAATGATCACAAGAACGGTGAGCAAAAATCCCAGAACCACACGGGGGGACCTAGTGAATGACCTGCAGAGAGCTGGGACCAAAGTAACAAAGCCTACCATCAGTAACACACTACGCCGCCAGGGACTCAAATCCTGCAGTGCCAGACGTGTCCCCCTGCTTAAGCCAGAACATGTCCAGGCCCGTCTGAAGTTTGCTAGAGTGCATTTGGATGATCCAGAAGAGGATTGGGAGAATGTCATATGGTCAGATGAAACCAAAATAGAACTTTTTGGTAAAAACTCAACTCGTCGTGTTTGGAGGACAAAGAATGCTGAGTTGCATCCAAAGAACACCATACCTACTGTGAAGCATGGGGGTGGAAACATCATGCTTTGGGGCTGTTTTTCTGCAAAGGGACCAGGACGACTGATCCGTGTAAAGGAAAGAATGAATGGGGCCAAGTATCGTGAGATTTTGAGTGAAAACCTCCTTCCATCAGCAAGGGCATTGAAGATGAAATGTGGCTGGGTCTTTCAGCATGACAATGATCCCAAACACACCGCCCGGGCAACGAAGGAGTGGCTTCATAAGAAGCCTTTCAAGGTCCTGGAGTGGCCTAGCCAGTCTCCAGATCTCAACATGGAGGAATGGGCCAAAATAGCAGCAACAGTGTGTGAAAACCTTGTGAAGACTTACAGAAAACGTTTGACCTGTGTCATTGCCAACAAAGGGTATATAACAAAGTATTGAGAAACTTTTGATATTGACCAAATACTTATTTTCCACCATAATTTGCAAATTAATTAATTAAAAATCCTACAATGTGATTTTCTGGATTTTTTTTCTTCTCATTTTGTCTGTCATTGTTGACGTGTACCTATGATGAAAATTACAGGCCTCTCTCATCTTTTTAAGTGGGAGAACTTGCACAATTGGTGGCTGACTAAATACTTTTTTTCCCCACTGTATTTTCAGGTCTCTCCAGAGATGTTCGATCGAGTTCAAGTCCGCGCTCTGGCTGGGCCACTCAAGGACATTCAGAGACTTGTCCCGAAGCCACTCCTGCGTTGTCTTTGCTGTGTGCTTAGGGTCTTTGTCCTGTTGGAAGGTAAACCTTTGCCCCAGTCTGAGGTCCTGAGCACTCTGGAGCAGGTTTTCATCAAGGATCTCTCTGTACTTTGCTCCGTTCATCTTTCCCTCGATCCTGACTAGTCTCCCAGTCCCTGCCGCTGAAAAACATCCCCACAGCATGATGCTGCCACCACCATGCTTCACCGTAGGGATGGTGCCAGATTTCCTCCAGACATGACGCTTGGCATTCAGGCCAAAGAGTTCAGTCTTGGTTTCATCAGACCAGAGAATCTTGTTTCTCATGGACTGAGAGTCCTTTAGGTGCCTTTTGGCAAACTCCAAGCGGGCTGTCATGTGCCTTTTACTGAGGAATGGCTTCTGTCTGGCCACTCTACCATAAAAGCCTGATTGGTGGAGTGCTGTAGAGACGGTTGTCCTTCTGGAAGTTTCTCCCATCTCCACAGAGGAAATCTGGAGCTCTGTCAGAGTGACCATCAGGTTCTTGGTCACCTCCCTGACCAAGTCCCTTCTCCCCCGATTGCTCAGTTTGGCCGGGCGTCCAGCTCTAGGAAGAGTGTTGGTGGTTTCCAAACTTCTTCCATTTAAGAATGTGATAGAATAATTATTAATGACTAATTATTACACCCTGAAACTGTGTGAAATGTGTTAGAATGTGTGAGTGTAGGACCAGTAAAGACTATGACATTGAGCTACTATTTAGCAATGGGAGTAAGAGTTAGACCAGACAACAAAGGACAAGGAGAACTGGCTACAGACAACTGAGAAACCAAGATAAAGGGGCCTCCCAATTTAGGGAGGAGAGAGACTGTTAGGCTTTTTAAGGAGTATGAAATATGGTGCAGGATATTGTGAGGACGGCTATAACTAAGGAATGCAGCCTATGATAAGAACATGTGTGTGTGAACTGATGGTCAGGAGAGCAGTTTTAAAGTGGAAAACTACAGCCCGCCTAAAGAGGGGAGGGATTTTTGTATGACGTGTGAGTATAAAAGATGGACTCTGAAATTGTGATGGCAGAATTCTCAATGAATAAACATCTCTGACTATGGACTCTGTCCGTTTCTTTGATCCAAAAGCATTACAACCTTTTGGGAGACGCACAGAGACACTGAAATAGTTTGTTAAATAATTATCATAACAGAATGATGAAGGCCACTGTGTTCTTGGGGACCTTCAATTGGACATTCAACAAGCACAGCACTTACACAGATGACTGATGATTGGCTGAGAGAAATTGATACAAATATTGTGGGGTTTGTTTTGTTAGACTTCAGTGCGGCTTTTGACATTATCGATCATAGTCTGCTGATGGAAAAACATATGTGTTATGGCTTTACACGCCCTGCTATATTGTACAGTCGTGGTCAAAAGTTTTGAGAATGACACAAATATTAATTTTCACAAAGTCTGCTGCCTCAGTTTTTATGATGGCAATTTGCAAATACTCCAGAATGTTATGAAGAGTGATCTGATTAATTGCAATTAATTGCAAAGTCCCTCTTTGCCATGAAAATGAACTTAATCCCCCAAAAACATTTCCACTGCATTTCAGCCCTGCCACAAAAGGACCAGCTGCCATCATGTCAATGATTCTCTCGTTAACACAGGTGATAGTGTTGACGAGGACAAGGCTGGAGATCACTCTGTCATGCTGATTGAGTTAGAATAACAGACTGGAAGCTTTAAAAGGAGGGTGGTGCTTGAAATCATTGTTCTTCCTCTGTTAACCATGGTTACCTACAAGGAAACACATGCCGTCATCATTGCTTTGCACAAAAAGGGCTTCACAGGCAAGGATATTGCTGCTAGTAAGATTGCACTTAAATCAACCATTTATCGGATCATCAAGAACTTCAAGGAGAGAGGTTCAATTGTTGTGAAGAAGGCTTCAGGGCGCCCAAGAAAGTCCAGCAAGCGCCAGGACCGTCGCCTAAAGTTGATTCAGCTGCGGGATCGGGGCACCACCAGTGCAGAGCTTGCTCAGGAATGACAACAGGCAGGTGTGAGTGCATCTGCACGCACAGTGAGGCGAATACCTTTGGAGGATGGCCTGGTGTCAAGAAGGGCAGCGAGGAAGCCACTTCTCTCCAGGAAAAACATCAGGGACAGACTGATATTCTGCAAAAGGTACAGGGATTGGACTGCTGAGGACTGGGGTAAAGTCATTTTCTCTGATGAATCCCCTTTCCGATTGTTTGGGGCATCCGGAAAAAAGCTTGTCCGGAGAAGACAAGGTGAGCGCTACCATCAGTCCTGTGTCATGCCAACAGTAAAGCATCCTGAGACCATTCATGTGTGGGGTTGCTTCTCAGCCAAGGGAGTGGGCTCACTCACAATTTTGCCTAAGAACACAGCCATGAATAAAGAATGGTACCAACACATCCTCCGAGAGCAACTTCTCCCAACCATCCAAGAACAGTTTGGTGACGAACAATGCCTTTTCCAGCATGATGGAGCACCTTGCCATAAGGCAAAAGTGATAACTAAGTGGCTCAGGGAACAAAACATCAACATTTTGGGTCCATGGCCAGGAAACTCCCCAGACCTTAATCCCATTGAGAACTTGTGGTCAATCCTCAAGAGGCGGGTGGACAAACAAAACCCCACAAATTCGGACAAACTCCAAGCATTGATTATGCAAGAATGGGCTGCCATCAGTCAGGATGTGGCCCAGAAGTTAATTGACAGCATGCCAGGGCGGATTGCAGAGGTCTTGAAAAAGAAGGGTCAACACTGCAAATATTGTACTCCTGAGTGGCGCAGTGGTCTAAGGCACTGCATCGCAGTGCTAACTGTGCCACTAGAGATCCTGGTTCGAATCCAGGCTCTGTCGCAGCCGGCCGCGACCGGGAGACTCATGGGCGGTGCACAATTGGCCCAGCGTCGTCCAGGGTAGGGGAGGGAATGGCCGGCAGGGATGTAGCTCAGTTGATAGAGCATGGCGTTTGCAACGCCAGGGTTGTGGGTTTGATTCCCACGGGGGGGGGGGGGCAGTATAAAAAACAAACAAAAATATGTATTCACTAACTGTAAGTCGCTCTGGATAAGAGCGTCTGCTAAATGACTAAAATGTAAATGTAATTGACTCTTTGCATAAACTTAATGTAATTGTCAATAAAAGCCTTTGACACTTATGGAATGCTTGTAATTATACTTCAGTATACCATAGTAACATCTGACAAAAATATCTCATAACACTGAAGCAGTAAACTTTGTGAAGACCAATACTTGTGTCATTCTCAAAACTTTTGACCACGACTGTAGATAAAGAGTTACCTGTCTAACAGAACACAGAGGGTGTTCTTTAATGGAAGCCTCTCCAACATAATCCAGGTAGAATCAGGAATTCCCCAGGGCAGCTGTCTAGGCCCCTTACCTTTTTCAATCTTTACTAACAACATGCCACTGGCTTTGAGTAAAGCCAGTGTGTCTATGTGTGTGGATGACTCAACACTATACATATCAGCTACTACAGCAACTGAAATTACTAACACTTAACAAAGAGCTACAGTTAGTTTCAGAATGGGAATAAGTTAGTCCTAAATATTTCAAAAACTAAAAGCATTGTATTTGGGACAAATCATTCATTAAACCCTAAACATCAACTAAATCTTGTAATAAATTATGTGGAAATTGAGCAAGTTGAGGTGACTAAACTGCTTGGAGTAACCCTGGATTGTAAACTGTCATGGTCAAAACATATTGATACAACAGTAGCTAAGATGGGGAGAAGTCTGTCCATAATAAAGTGCTGCTCTGCCTTCTTAACAACACTATCAACAAGGCAGGTCCTACAGGCCCTAGTTTTGTCTCACCTGGACTACTGCCCAGTCGTGTGGTCAGGTGCCGCAAAGAGGGATTTAGGAAAATTGCAATTGGCTCAGAACAGGTCAGCACGGCTGGTCCTTGGATGTACACAGAGAACTAATATTAATAATATGCATGTCAGTCTCTCCTGGCTCAAAGTGGAGGAGAGATTGACTGCATCACTACTTGTATTTGTGAGAGGTATTGACATGTTGAAAGCACCGAGCTGTCTGTTTAAACGGCTAGTGCACAGCTCAGACACCCATCCATACCCCACAAGACATGCCACCAGAGGTCTCTTCACAATCCCCAAGTCCAGAACAGACTATGGGAGGCGCACAGTACTACATAGAGCCATGACTACATGGAACTCTATTCCACATCAGGTAACTGATGCAAGCAGTAGAATCAGATTTGAAAAAACAGATTAAAATCCACTTTATGGAACAGCAGGGAAGAGACACAAACACAGGCTCAGACACATGCAGACACACATGATAACATACACACTATACACACACATGGATGTTTTGTTGTAGATATGTGGTAGTGGAGTAGGGGCCTGAGGCCACACACTTAGTATGTTGTGAAATCTGTTATGAATGTATTGTAATGTTTTTAAAATTGTATAACTGCCTTAATTTTGCATCAGTGTAGATGAAGGGGAAGAGACAGGTTAAAGAAGGATGTTTAAGTCTTGAGACATGGACTGTGTATGAAGAAAAAAAAGTTTATGCACTCACTAACTGTAAGTCGCTCTGTATAAGAGGGTCTGCTAAATGACTAAAATGTAAAAAATGTGTGCCATTCAGAGGGTGAATGGGCAATACAAAAGATTTAAGTGGCTTTGAGGGGGTACGGTAGTAAGTGCCAGGCGCACCTGCTCGGTTTTTCACGCTCGACAGTTTCCCGTGTGTATCAAGAACGGTCCACCACCCAAACGACATCCAGCCAAATTGGCACCAACTGTGGGAAGCATTGGAGTCAACGTGGGCCAGCATCCCTGTGGAACGCTTGACACCTTATAGAGGAGTCCATGGCCCGACAAAGTGTATTTAAACCCTGGATTGCTGATGCTATGTATTGGTTACTGAGAGGCCACATTGGCACCCCACATTGGCTAATAACGTCACTCAAATGATGTAGCCGGAAGCCGTGCTTTGTTACGATTCTGAACGGTCAGATGGCTAGCAACAATGACGAGCTGCCATGTGGGGAATCATAGGTGGCACGTTTCAGATAGTTTTACCTTGTTCTTGATAGCGTGTCTTGTTTTGATTGATTTCCTGTCAATGCTAATATGGCAAAAATGTGCTAACCAACAAACAACTGTAACAATGTATTTGAGAGACAAGTGCTCATGGTGCAAATGTATTTATGTTTTCAATAAACATTCGGAGACTAAATATTGTTAAGGCCTACATGTTGTCAACAATCAAAGCGAACCTGTCTGTTTTGCCCCATAGTTGTGCACGCGTCGGTTTTGTTGCTAAACAACCAACTCGGCTATAGGAGTTAATGGAACGCTACAGTATTTCAATTAAATGTTTCAAGGCCAAAATTACAGGTATGTGTTGGGGACAGTAACATTAGTAATCTCGTAATCTCAAAAATATATATACTTTAAAAGGTCGACTCAGCGAAATGACGTTGCCACGAGCAGCACTGCAGAGACTTCGCTCTCACAGTCACACACGGGGAAAGGGGGATACCAAGTCAGTTGTACAACTGAATGCATTCAACTGAAATGTGTCTTTAGCATTTAACCCAACCCCTCTGAATCAGAGGTGCGGGGGCTGCCTTAATCCACGTCATTGGTCCCTGGGGAGCAGTTGTTGTTGAGGTTAACCGCCTTGCTCAAGGGCAGAACGGCAGATTTTTCCACCTAGCCGACTCCAGGATTCAGACCAGCAACCTTTGTTACTGGCCCAACGTTCTTAACCGCTAAGCTATCTGGACATGTGTCTGGGGTCACTTCACGCTCTTACACGTGTCTGTAATAAAATGAATGTGGCAAAAACAAAATAAGATTTTATACAATGGTGGGGGCATTGTACACAGTGCCCCCTATCAGTATATATAAATAATTGATTATGACGCATGTTTAATGTGATATGAAGCTATTTATGATACTTCAACACTCAAAAGGTGTTATGACTGGTTTCATAAAGGTCTTAAAAATCTAAACTCAGTTCTGAGTAAAACCAGTTTTCTATAAAGTGAATCAATCCAGACCAGTCTTTTACTTATCAACTGACGGCAGTAGTAAAACACAGTATATTTTTGTTGTACAAAACAGACCTTCAAAACATGATACCTTTTCCCTCCCCCGACCAAACATCTCTCCATCATCGCAGGTTTTCTAAACTTTAAGCCTTACAGCACTGATTGGAGTCCGGATTTAAACTTCAGAAAGGAAAGATCTAGACAGACGATATTGCTTTTTTGCTTCTGGACCGGTCAAACACTATAAAAAAAACAAATGGCTTAAAACCAAAAGGCCAGTAAAAAGAGACTTGATACAACAGATTCAGTACAACTCCATTATACCCCTTTTAATAGCAAGATCTTCATTTGAACCATGTACAATTATGAACAACATAAAGACCATATGGCATTAAACATTTAAAGTCATCACTGTCTGTCTGGTTCTAAGAAACAAAAACAACCTAACATCACATCTGCAAACCACTTCTCCTGTTGTTGCCTTTGTTCAGTTACACTGCATTCATGATATGAGCTGATGACTTGACAACATCATGTAAAAAAGATTACACAATCACTTAAAAAAAGGTACAGCTTATTTAAAAAAAGGAAACACGGTAAGATAAACTACCGCAGGACTTGCTGTTTGATTTGAATATGTCCCTGATTATCTCCTGTAGCGCCCCCTCTCCTTCTCCCTGTCCCTGATCCTGTCTCTCTCCCTGTCGCGGTCCCGGTCCCGGTCCCGGCGGGCGTCCCGGGGCCGTTCTCGCTCCCTCTGCCGGTCTCGTTCCCGGGGACGGCTGCGGCGACCGGTCACCACGGCCTGGGTCCGTCTCAGGAAGTCATCCACCCGCATGTCATAGTCATGCTGCAGAAGGCGGAGAGAGATGTGGTGTTCAGACTACTAACTAGTTATAGTCCCTCTGGGCATTAACACATTTAAGTGAACATGTGTGAATGGGTGATGCAGAATCCTTCTGTTGGGGTAGGTGGGCAACCTATCAAGTATGGGCTCAACGGAGCAAAACGTATTGTAACTAAACGAAACATTGCCACAGTAACGTCGTATGACTGCCTGGTAAAACAAGTAGTCACTGCAAAAGGGAACACTGACGCTATCTCGCTCCCCAACCAAGGTGCATGAGTAGCAAACTGAAGTGAAGAGGAAATTCATCAACTCTTGGAGGGCAGCGGAAGTTGACTAAAAACGCTTCTTTATTGATAAAACCAAAGTAATTTGGTCCTTAACCTTTTCATCAGTTGTTTATTTTTTGCGTTTTGATCAACTTCCACTGCCCTCCAAGAGTTGATGAATTATCCTCTTCAAAACAAGTAATCCCATCAGAGCAGACAGGAAACAGGAAATGAACTTTTACCAGGTTGGAGCTGAAGGAGCGGACGACTCTCTTCTCCCTGAAGCGGGCGTCGTGTGGTACAGGGTGGTGCCCAGGGTGGTGCCCAGCGTAGGGGGGGTGCGCCTGGGGAGGAGGAGGGTGGTGCTGGTAGAACGGGTGGTGAGGTGGCTGCTCCATCCCAGGGTACTGCGCCTATCAAATCAAATCAAATTGTATTGGTCACATGCGCCGAATACAACAGGTGCAGACATTACAGTGAAATGCTTACTTACAGCCCTTAACCAACAGTGCATTTATTTTTAACAAAAAAATAAAAATAAAAAAACAACAAAAAAAAGTGTTGAGAAAAAAAAGAGCAGAAGTAAAATAAAGTGACAGTAGGGAGGCTATATATACAGGGGGGTACCGGTGCAGAGTCAATGTGCGGGGGCACCGGCTAGTTGAGGTAGTTGAGGTAATATGTACATGTGGGTAGAGTTAAAGTGACTATGCATAAATAATTAACAGAGTAGCAGCAGCGTAAAAAGGATGGGGTGGGGGGGCAGTGCAAATAGTCCGGGTAGCCATGATTAGCTGTTCAGGAGTCTTATGGCTTGGGGGTAGAAGCTGTTGAGAAGTCTTTTGGACCTAGACTTGGCACTCCGGTACCGCTTGCCGTGCAGTAGCAGAGAGAACAGTCTATGACTAGGGTGGCTGGAGTCTTTGACAATTTTGAGGGCCTTCCTCTGACACCGCCTGGTATAGAGGTCCTGGATGGCAGGAAGCTTGGCCCCAGTGATGTACTGGGCCGTACGCACTACCCTCTGTAGTGCCTTGCGGTCGGAGGCCAAGCAGTTGCCATACCAGGCGGTGATGCAACCAGTCAGGATGCTCTCGATGGTGCAGCTGTAGAATTTTTTGAGGATCTGAGTACCCATGCCAAATCTTTTCAGTCTCCTGAGGGGGAATAGGCTTTGTCGTGCCCTCTTCACGACTGTCTTGGTGTGTTTGGACCATGATAGTTCGTTGGTGATGTGGACACCAAGGAACTTGAAGCTCTCAACCTGTTCCACTACAGCCCCGTCGATGAGAATGGGGGCGTGCTCAGTCCTCTTTTTTTCCTGTAGTCCACAATCATCTCCTTTGTCTTGGTCACGTTGAGGGAGAGGTTGTTGTCCTGGCACCACACGGCCAGGTCTCTGACCTCCTCCCTATAGGCTGTCTCATCGTTGTCGGTGATCAGGCCTACCACTGTTGTGTCGTCGGCAAACTTAATGATGGTGTTGGAGTCGTGCCTGGCCATGCAGTCATGGGTGAACAGAGAGTACAGGAGGGGACTGAGCACGCACCCCTGAGGGGCCCCCGTGTTGAGGATCAGTGTGGCAGATGTGTTGTTACCTACCCTTACCACCTGGGGGCGGCCCGTCAGGAAGTCCAGGATCCAGTTGCAGAGGGAGGTGTTTAGTCCCAGGATCCCTAGCTTAGTGATGAGCTTAGAGGGCACTATGGTGTTGAATGCTGAGCTGTAGTCAATTAATAGCATTCTCACGTAGGTGTTCCTCTTGTCCAGGTGGGAAAGGGCAGTGTGGAGTGCAATAGAGATTGCATCATCTGTGGATCTGTTGGGGCGGTATGCAAATTGGAGTGGGTCTAGGGTTTCTGGGATAATGCTGTTGATGTGAGCCATGACCAGCCTTTCAAAGCACTTCATGGCTACAGACGTCAGTGCTACGGGTCGGTAGTCATTTAGGCAGGTTATCTTAGAGTCCTTGGGCACGGGGACTATGGTGGTCTGCTTGAAACATGTTGGTATTACAGACTCAGTCAGGGACATGTTGAAAATGTCAGTGAAGACACTTGCCAGTTGGTCAGCACATGCTCGGAGTACACGTCCTGGTAATCCGTCTGGCCCTGCGGCCTTGTGAATGTTGACCTGCTTAAAAGTCTTACTCACATCGGCTACGGAGAGCGTGATCACATAGTCATCCGGAACAGCTGGTGCTCTCATGAATGCTTCAGTGTTGCTTGCCTCGAAGCGAGCATAGAAGTGGTTTAGCTCGTCTGGTAGGCTTGTGTCACTGGGCAGCTCGCGGCTGTGCTTCCCTTTGTAGTCTGTAATAGTTTTCAAGCCCTGCCACATCCGACGAGCGTCAGAGCCAGTGTAGTACGATTCAATCTTAGTCCTGTATTGACTCTTTGCCTGTTTGATGGTTCGTCGGAGGTCATAGCGGGATTTCTTATAAGCGTCCGGGTTAGAGTCCCGTTCCTTGAAAGCGGCAGCTCTACCCTTTAGCTCAGTGCGGATGTTTCCTGTAATCCATGGCTTCTGGTTGGGGTATGTACGTACGGTCACTGTGGGGATGACATCATCGATGCACTTATTGATGAAGCCAGTGACTGATGTGGTGTACTCCTCAATGCTGTCTGAAGAATCCCGGAACATGTTCCAGTCTGTGCTAGCAAAACAGTCCTGTAGCTTAGCATCTGCGTCATCTGACCACTTTTTTATTAACCGAGTCACTGGTGCTTCCTGCTTTAGTTTTTGCTTATAAGCAGGAATCAGGAGGATAGAGTTATGGTCAGATTTTCCAAATGGAGGGCGAGGGAGAGCTTTGTATGTGTCTCTGTGTGTGGAGTAAAGGTGGTCTAGAGTTTTTTTCCCTCTGGTTGCACATTTAACATGCTGGTAGAAATTAGGTAGAACGGATTTAAGTTTCCCTGCATTAAATTTCCCGGCCACTAGGAGCGCTGCATCTGGATGAGCGTTTTCCTGTTGATTTATGGCCTTGTACAACTCATTCAGTGCAATCTTAATGCCAGCATTGGTTTGTGGTGGTAAATAGACAGCTATGAAAAATATAGATGAAAACTCTCTTGGTAAATAGTGTGGTCTACAGCTTATCATAAGATACTCTACCTCAGGCGAGCAAAACCTCGAGACTTCCTAGAGATGAAAATAAATCGTATTCGATTTATACAATGAATTAATTAATTAATTAAGAGGTCAGTGGGGGGAAAAAAAGTCCCCTAAATGACAGGTAGACAAAGTGGCCAGTGTGATGCAGATAAAGTTCACTATTCACAAAAGTATTTACAACAAATATATTCAAAAGGTAGAAGCAGATCAGCCTATTTTATTACAGAAGGTCGCATACGGCAATTTCACTTTTGATACGTTTCTTTATCAAACCATAGAGAGCACAACGCCTCTCCCCCATGTAACCTACAGTTGAAGTCGGAAGTTTACATACACCTTAACCAAATACATTTAAACAGTTTTTCACAATTCCTGACATTTAATCCTAGTAAAAACTCCCTGTCTTAGGTCAGTTAGGATCACCACTTTATTTTAAGAATGTGAAATGTCAGAATAATAGTAGAGAGAATGATTTATTTCAGCTTTTATTTCTTTCATCACATTCCCAGTGGGTCTGAAGTTTACATACACTCAATTAGTATTTGGTAGCATTGCCTTTAAATTGTTTAACTTGGGTCAAACGTTTTGGGTAGCCTTCCACAAGCTTCCCACAATAAGTTGGGTGAATTTTGGCCCATTCCTCCTGACAGAGCTGGTGTAACTGAGTCAGGTTTGTAGGCCTCCTTGCTCGCACATGATTTTTCAGTTCTGCCCACAAATGTTCTATAGGATTGAGGTCAGGGCTTTGTGATGGCCACTCCAATACCTTGACTTTGTTGTCCTTAAGCCAATTTGCCACAACTTTGGAAGTATGCTTGGGGTCTTTGTCCATTCGGAAGACCCATTTGCGACCAAGCTTCAACTTCCTGACTGATGTCTTGAGATGTTGCTTCAATATATCCACATCATTTTCCTTCCTCATGATGCCATCTACTTTGTGAAGTGCACTTTATTTATTTATCAGTACTTTGTTGAAGCACCTTTAGGAAGCGATTACAGCCTCAAGTCTTCTTGGGTATGACGCTATAAGCTTGGCACACCTGCATTTGGGGAGTTTCTTCCATTCTTCTCTGCAGATCCTCTCAAGCTCTGTCAGGTTGGATGGGGACCGGCTCTGGCTGGGCCACTCAAGGACATTCAGAGACTTGTCCCAAAGCCACACCTGTGTTGTCTTGGCTGTGTGCTTAGGGTCATTGTCCTGTTGGAAGGTGACCCTTCGCCCCAGTCTGAGGTCCTGAGCACTCTGGAGCAGGTTTTCATCAAGGATCTCTCTGTACTTTGCTCCGTTCATCTTTCCATCGATCCTGACTGGTCTCCCAGTCCCTGCCACTGAAAAACATCCCCACTGCATGATGCTGCCACCACCATGCTTCACCGTAAGGATGGTGCCAGGTTTCCTCCAGACATGACGCTTGGCATTCAGGCCAAAGAGTTCAGTCTTGGTTTCATCAGACCAGAGAATCTTGTTTCTCATGGTCTGAGAGTCTTTAGGTGCCTTTTGGCAAACTCCAAGCGGGCTGTCATGTGCCTTTTACTGAGGAGTGGCTTCCGTCTGGCCACTCTACCATAAAGGCCTGATTGGTGGAGTGCTGCAGAGATGATTGTCCTTCTGGAAGTTTCTCCCATCTCCACAGAGGAACTCCGTCAGATTGACCATTGGGTTCTTGGTCACCTCCCTGACCAAGGCCCTTCTCCCCCGATTGCTCAGTTTGGCCAAGCAGCAAGCTCTAGGAAGTGTATGGTGGTTCCAAACTTCTTCTATTTAACAATGATGGAGGCCACTGTGTTCTTGGGGACCTTCAATGCTGCAGATATTTTTTGGTACGCTTCCACCAGATCTGTGCCTCGACACAATCCTGTCTCTGAGCTCTACAGAGCTCATTGCTTGGTTTTTGCTCTACACATGCACTGTCAACTGTGGGACCTTATATAGACAGGTGTGTGCCTTTCCAAATCATGTCCAATCAATTGAATTTATCACAGGTGGACTTCAATCAAGATGTAGAAACATCTCAAGGATGATCAATGGAAACAGGATGCATGGTTCCTTCTATTAAGGCAAGTCGTCCAGGTCCTGAGGCAGCAAAGCATCCCCAAACCATCACACCACCACCACCACCATGCTTGACCTTTGGTATGATGTTCTTACTGTGGAATGCAGTGTTTGGTTTTCGCCAGGCTTAATGGGACCCATCTCGTCCAAAAAGTTGACTCAAGTTTGCCAAAAAGCACCTGGATGATCATCAAGACAACCACCCCAGGGTTTGGGGATGCTTTGCTGCCTCAGGACCTGGACGACTTGCCTTAATAGAAGGAACCATGAATTCTGCTCTGTATCAGAGAATTCTACAGGAGAATGTCAGACCATCCGTCTGTGAGCTGAAGCTGAAGCGCAGCTGGGTCATGCAGCAAGACAATGATCCAAAACACACAAATCAAGTCTACATTAAATGGCTAAAAAGCAACAATTTTGAAGTTTTGGAATGGCCTAGTCAAAGTCTAGACCTAATCCCAAAGTCCAGACCTAATCCCAATTGAGATGTAGTGGCAGGACTTGAAACGAGCAGTTCATGCTTGAAAACCCACACGTCACTGAGTTAAAGCAGTTCTGCATGGAAGAGTGGGCCAAAATTCCTCCACAGCGACGTGAGAGACTGATCAACAACTACAGGAAGCATTTGGTTGGAGTCATTGCAGCTAAAGGTGGCACAACCAGTTATTGAGTGTAAGGGGGCAATTACTTTTTCACACAGGGGAATTGGGTGTTGCATAACTTTGTTTATGAAATAAATATGTAATTGTTGTGTTATTTGTTCACTTATGTTCCCTTTATCTAATATTAGGTTTTGGTTGAAGATCTGATAACATTCAGTATCACAAATATGCAAAATTAGAGAAAATTAGAAAGGGGGCAAATAATTTTTCATAGCACTGTAGGTTCTGCCTCTCACCAAATAGTAGAAAGCAGATTATTCAGTCGACATTCCTCGGTCCTAGACTATGGCGACGTCATCTATATGAAGGTTTTCCAAACTCGGTCCTGGGGGCACGTTTTGGTTTTTACCCAAGCACTACATAGCTGATTCAAATAATCAAAGCTTGATGAGGAGTTGGTTATTTGAATCAGCTGTGTAGCGCTAGGGCAAAAACCATTAATGTGCACCCAGGGGGGTCCCCAGGACCGATTCTAGAACATTTACCATCTAGATTCTAGAACATTTACCATCTAGAGTCTAGAACATTTAACATCTAGATTCTAGAACATTTAACATCTGCTGTAGATTCTAGAACATTTAACATCTAAATTCTAGATCATTTTTAACATACCATTCCTTGCCAAGGAGGAGGCGGCCCAATGGTGTGGTGGAACTCTCTCATGTAATCGTTGTAGGACTGGGGATCAAATGAACCACATCATGTTAATATCAATAGAACTGTGGATCAAATTCAGCGTATGTTAATATTAATGACCGTTTAATATATACTTCAGCTGAAATCAATAGCAGGTAAACGCCTGAACTCACCCCATTGAGAAAAACATCTCGTCTTACTCCAGTGGGGAACCGCCTTTGGAGAAATGAAGTTACTGATTATTGTTTGGGGGAGGGCAAGGGGTTGGGAATGATTGGTAGAGAGAGGAAGGGCTAGGGAAGGATTGGTGGAGAGAGGAAGGACTAGGGAAGGATTGGTGGAGACAGGAAGGACTAGGGAAGGATTGGTGGAGACAGGAAGGACTAGGGAAGGATTGGTGGAGACAGGAAGGACTAGGGAAGGATTGGTGGAGAGAGGAGGACTAGGGAAGGATTGGTGGAGACAGCAAGGACTAGGGAAGGATTGGTGGAGAGAGGAAGGACTAGGGAAGGATTGGTGGAGAGAGGAAGGACTAGGGAAGGATTGGTGGAGAGAGGAAGGACTAGGGAAGGATTGGTGGAGAGAGGAAGGACTAGGAAAGGATTGGTGGAGACAGGAAGGACTAGGGAAGGATTGGTGGAGAGAGGAAGGACTAGGGAAGGATTGGTGGAGACAGGAAGGACTAGGGAAGGATTGGTGGAGAGAGGAAGGACTAGGGAAGGATTGGTGGAGAGAGGAAAGGATTGGTGGAGAGGAAGGAGTAGGAAAGGATTGGTGGAGAGAGGAAGGACTAGGGAAGTATTGGTGGAGAGAGGAAGGACTAGGAAAGGATTGGTGGAGAGAGGAAGGACTATGGAAGGATTGGTGGAGAGAGGAAGGACTAGGGAAGGATTGGTGGAGAGAGGAAGGACTAGGGAAGGATTGGTGGAGATAGGAAGGACTAGGAAAGGATTGGTGGAGAGAGGAAGGACTAGGGAAGGATTGGTGGAGAGAGGAAGGACTAGGAAAGGATTGGTGGAGAGAGGAAGGACTAGGGAAGGATTGGTGGAGAGAGGAAGGACTAGGAAAGGATTGGTGGAGAGAGGAAGGACTAGGGAAGGATTGGTGGAGAGAGGAAGGACTAGGGAAGGATTGGTGGAGACAGGAAGGACTAGGGAAGGATTGGTGGAGAGAGAGGAAGGACTAGGAAAGGATTGGTGGAGAGAGAAAGGACTAGGGAAGGATTGGTGGAGAGAGAGGAAGGACTAGGAAAGGATTGGTGGAGAGAGGAAGGACTAGGGAAGGATTGGTGGAGAGAGGAAAGGATTGGTGGAGAGGGTCCTAAAATCAACCCCTATTCAATTGTGGAGCACTAAGAGGCCTGGCTAGATGGAAGCAATATGGCACGAGCTTCAGCTTGCCCTCTGATAGGCCATGTGGAAATGTATACCTACCCAATCCCCTCCAAGCTATACAAGTGCCTATGGGTTTAGATTTGGGGTCAAGGGTGAGTCTGTTGTGAGGTACTTACCGGTCAACTGGCGGGTTGCGTGGGTCCGGTGTAAAGGCTGTACGAAGACAGAAAAGCTGATTTACAATGTCCCTATGGAACGCCTCTCTAGTTACAGATACACTAGCTCCGCTTTCAACATGTTTAGTCCTAATATAGTCACATATCAGTAGTCAATTATAACTTGAAAATCAGTACTTTACTCATGAACACCCACCTCAAATAAATACATAATACACTACTTGACACTGTGTGATGTAAACCATGGTCTGATTCATATCAATACCATCCCAAACAGTGGAAAACATGACAATACCATCGGTCATATGAAATATGAAATGCAATTCAGACAGCAGTCACCTGTACCTCTAGTAACTCATTGCTGTAACGGAAGACAACGTTCATCTGGATTTGGCTTTAACCTTTTGTTCATATGTTGCATAAATGGGTGAAATGAGCTTTAAAATTTGAAACTCGAGTAGTTTTTCAATACCACATTCTATAATTTAGATACTGTACCAATACAGGACAAGACAGACCAACACGAACGTTGGCCATCTGCGGCAGGTGGCCGACCCATCACCTCTGACCACAGAACGTCGGCCGTCATGTTCTGTTTATTTCCTGGGGCCTCATTTATCAAAAGGTGCGCGCACACAAAAAAATACTCTAAAACCTTGCGTGCGCCAGTTTTCCCACAAAAGGTTGGTGTTTATCCGTTTCGAACTTGACGGGAAAGTGTGCGTATCTCCACGCAAATCTCAAAACATGCGTACGCATGAACTATCAACTCTCACATTATTTCCCCTGGCTTCCAGTCTAGCGATTCGTTTGGTACAGCGGGAGTCAATTTAAGCCTCGCTGTCTGCCTGTCCTGCCTTAGAAACTACTAGAGAGATCTCCCTTGTAGTCTACCTTACTAGAGAGATCTCCCTTGTAGTCTACCTTACTAGAGAGATCTCCCTTGTAGTCTACCTTACTAGAGAGATCTCCCTTGTAGTCTACCATACTAGAGAGATCTCCCTTGTAGTCTACTGTACTAGAGAGATCTCCCCTGTAGTCTACCGTACTAGAGAGATCTCCCTTGTAGTCTACCATACTAGAAAGATCTCCCTTGTAGTCTACCGTACTAGAGAGATCTCCCTTGTAGTCTACCATACTAGAAAGATCTCCCTTGTAGTCTACCATACTAGAGAGATCTCCCCTGTAGTCTACCATACTAGAGAGATCTCCCTTGTAGTCTACCTTACTAGAGAGATCTCCCTTGTAGTCTACCATACTAGAGAGATCTCCCCTGTAGTCTACCATACTAGAGAGATCTCCCCTGTAGTCTACCATACTAGAGAGATCTCCCCTGTAGTCTACCGTACTAGAGAGCTCTCCCCTGTAGTCTACCTTACTAGAGAGATCTCCCTTGTAGTCTACCTTACTAGAGAGATCTCCCTTGTAGTCTACCATACTAGAGAGATCTCCCTTGTAGTCTACCATACTAGAGAGATTTCCCTTGTAGTCTACCTTACTAGAGAGATCTCCCCTGTAGTCTACCTTACTAGAAATATCTCCCTTGTAGTCTACCATACTAGAAATATCTCCCTTGTAGTCTACCATACTAGAAAGATCTCCCTTGTAGTCTACCATACTAGAGAGATCTCCCCTGTAGTCTACCATACTAGAGAGATCTCCCCTTGTAGTCTACCGTACTAGAAGGCTGATCAACTGTATCGCAAGCAAATAGGCTTATTGTTCGTTTGGGGGATATAGGAGTTTTGGGGGAAATAGGAGTTTTGGGGGAAATAGGAGGTTTGGGGGAAATAGGAGGTTTGGGGGAAATAGGAGGTGTTTGACGCACCAGAATCATAATAATGGTAAGCTACTAAAAACATTCAAAAACGTAGGTCTAATGATAAAACAGATGCATTTGCCATTGGTAAGGAATTCACATAGCAGCATGTCGCCGAATATCTTTATTTTACTTTTATTAAATAGGCCTAAATCATAATCATATTGCAGGACTTCTCTCCTTTTCTGACATAACTGGTTTAAATTATCCAGCTCCACAACAAATACAAGCCATGCTGGACACTAAATAGACCGGTAGCCTTGGCAGTATGTAACGGTATTGGGTAGGCTACAGTATTGGGTAGCCTACAGTATTGGGTAGCCTACAGTATTGGGTAGCCTACAGTATTGGGTAGGCTACAGTATTGGGTAGCCTACAGTATTGGGTAGCCTACAGTATTGGGTAGGCTACGGTATTGGGTAGGCTACAGTATTGGGTAGCCTACAGTATTGGGTAGCCTACAGTATTGGGTAGCCTACAGTATTGGGTAGCCTACAGTATTGGGTAGCCTACAGTATTGGGTAGCCTACAGTATTGGGTAGCCTACAGTATTGGGTAGCCTACAGTATTGGGTAGCCTACAGTATTGGGTAGGCTACAGTATTGGGTAGGCTACAGTATTGGGTAGGCTACAGTATTGGGTAGCCTACAGTATTGGGTAGGCTACAGTATTGGGTAGGCTACAGTATTGGGTAGGCTACAGTATTGGGTAGGCTACAGTATTGGGTAGCCTACAGTATTGGGTAGGCTACAGTATTGGGTAGGCTACAGTATTGGGTAGGCTACAGTATTGGGTAGGCTACAGTATTGGGTAGGCTACAGTATTGGGTAGCCTACAGTATTGGGTAGGCTACAGTATTGGGTAGGCTACAGTATTGGGTAGCCTACAGTATTGGGTAGGCTACAGTATTGGGTAGCCTACGGTATTGGGTAGCCTACAGTATTGGGTAGGCTACAGTATTGGGTAGCCTACAGTATTGGGTAGGCTACAGTATTGGGTAGGCTACAGTATTGGGTAGCCTACAGTATTGGGTAGCCTACAGTATTGGGTAGGCTACAGTATTGGGTAGCCTACAGTATTGGGTAGGCTACAGTATTGGGTAGCCTACGGTATTGGGTAGGCTACGGTATTGCTGTGAGATAGGATTGGGAGCGTGACATCATAGCCTATCTAATCTCAGAGCCTACACCAAGGCAGGACATAGAAACACTATCTATTGATCTCAGAGCCTACACCAAGGCATGACATAGAAACACTATCTATTGATCTCAGAGCCTACACCAAGGCAGGACATAGAAACACTATCTATTGATCTCAGAGCCTACACCAAGGCAGGACATAGAAACACTATCTATTGATCTCAGAGCCTACACCAAGGCAGGACATAGAAACACTATCTATTGATCTCAGAGCCTACACCAAGGCATGACATAGAAACACTATCTATTGATCTCAGAGCCTACACCAAGGCAGGACATAGAAACACTATCTATTGATCTCAGAGCCTACACCAAGGCAGGACATAGAAACACTATCTATTGATCTCAGAGCCTACACCAAGGCATGACATAGAAACACTATCTATTGATCTCAGAGCCTACACCAAGGCATGACATAGAAACACTATCTATTGATCTCAGATCCTACACCAAGGCAGGACATAGAAACACTATCTATTGATCTCAGAGCCTACACCAAGGCAGGACATAGAAACACTATCTATTGATCTCAGAGCCTACACCAAGGCAGGACATAGAAACATTATCGATTGATCTCAGAGCCTACACCAAGGCAGGACATAGAAACACTATCTATTGATCTCAGAGCCTACACCAAGGCAGGACATAGAAACACTATCTATTGATCTCAGAGCCTACACCAAGGCAGGACATAGAAACACTATCTATTGATCTCAGAGCCTACACCAAGGCAGGACATAGAAACACTATCTATTGATCTCAGAGCCTACACCAAGGCAGGCCATAGAAACACTATCTATTGATCTCAGAGCCTACACCAAGGCAGGACATAGAAACACTATCTATTGATAAACTAAATATTGAACAATCATTGTAATTTTGCACTATATGGGCTGTAGGGTTTACTTTAAATGGTTTGAATGGACAATAATTGAAAAACACTACAACATCCTGCCCACAGCTCTACAGAAATGTAATACAGTTTGCCATTGTACATTATTTTTGAAATGGACATGGCTCAGTTCCGACATCCTCCAAATGTTATTTTTTTGTTACCATAGAAGGTGAATGGAGAGTTTTCCAGGCGGGGTCGTAGCGCTCGTTCACGACCGCACAAATATAATATGGCTCTGACTTATCAAATGAAAACATACTTGTATGTTGCGTGCGACAGTTTGATAAATCCCAATAATTTGCGGCGCAGGCTAATCCTAAAATCTCCACGTGTACCAGAATTTAGTATGAAATGTAGGCGTGGTTGATAGATGAGGCCCCTGGCATCTTTAAATTCTTTAAATGTTTTATTGCCACCGTTTCTTCATAACCCAGCAGGCGATCTACTGCGCATGGCTCACCATCGTGTTGCTCTTTCATGTCCTTATAATAACCAACATGCGGTACTAATGCAATAACTAGAATGTCCATACTGTACCAATAACATACGGTGATATCAGCTGACTACATACGGTGAGGGTAAAAAGTATTTGATCCCCTGCTGATTTTGTACGTTTGCCCACTGACAAAGAAATGATCAGTCTATAATTTTAATGGTAGGTTTATTTGAACAGTGAGAGACAAAATAACAACAACAAAATCCAGAAAAACGCATGTCAAAAATGTTATAAATTGATTTGCATTTTAATGAGGGAAATAAGTATTTGACCCCTCTGCAAAACATGACTTAGTATTTGGTGGCAAAACCCTTGTTGGCAATCACAGAGGTCAGACGGTTCTTGTAGTTGGCCACCAGGTTTGCACACATCTCAGGAGGGATTTTGTCCCACTCCTCTTTGCAGATCTTCTCCAAGTCATTAAGGTTTCGAGGCTGACGTTTGGCAACTCGAACCTTCAGCTCCCTCCACAGATTTTCTATGGGATTAAGGTCTGGAGACTGGCTAGGCCACTCCAGGACCTTAATGTGCTTCTTCTTGAGCCACTCCTTTGTTGCCTTGGCCGTGTGTTTTGGGTCATTGTCATGCTGGAATACCCATCCACGACCCATTTTCAATGCCCTGGCTGAGGGAAGGAGGTTCTCACCCAAGATTTCACGGTACATGGCCCCGTCCATTGTCCCTTTGATGCGGTGAAGTTGTCCTGTCCCCTTAGCAGAAAAACACCCCCAAAGCATAATGTTTCCACCTCCATGTTTGACGGTGGGGATGGTGTTCTTGGGGTCATAGGCAGCATTCCTCCTCCTTCAAACACGGCGAGTTGAGTTGATACCAAAGAGCTCGATTTTGGTCTCATCTGACCACAACACTTTCACCCAGTTCTCCTCTGAATTATTCAGATGTTCATTGGCAAACTTCAGACGGGCATGTATATGTGCTTTCTTGAGCAGGGGGACCTTGAAGGCGCTGCAGGATTTCAGTCCTTCACAGCGTAGTGTGTTACCAATTGTTTTCTTGGTGACTATGGTCCCAGCTGCCTTGAGATCATTGACAAGATCCTCCCGTGTAGTTCTGGGCTGATTCCTCACTGTTCTCATGATCATTGCAACTCCACGAGGTGAGGTCTTGCATGGAGACCCAGGCCGAGGGAGATTGACAGTTATTTTGTGTTTCTTCCATTTGCGAATAATCGCACCAACTGTTGTCACCTTCTCACCAAGCTGCTTGGCGATGGTCTTGTAGCCCATTCCAGCCTTGTGTAGGTCTAAGAGTGTGCTCCTAATCTCAGCTCGTTACCTGTATAAAAAGACACCTGGGAGCCAGAAATCTTTCTGATTGAGAGGGGGTCAAATACTTATTTCCCTCATTAAAATGTAAATCAATTTATAACATTTTTGACATTAGTTTTTCTGGATTTAGTTGTTGTTATTCTGTCTCTCACTGTTCAAATAAACCTAACATTAAAATTATAGACTGATAATTTCTTTGTCAGTGGGCAAACGTACAAAATCAGCAGGGGATCAAATACTTTTTTCCCCTCACTGTAAGTAGTTATGTGACAAAATTGTGGGCTGGCCCTGGTCAAAAGTAGTGCACTATATAGGGAATAGGGTGCTATTCTCTGGTCTAAAGTAGTGCACTATATAGGGAATAGGGTGCCATTCTCTGGTCTAAAGTAGTGCACTATATAGGGAATAGGGTCCCATTCTCTGGTCTAAAGTAGTGCACTATATAGGGAATAGGGTGCTATTCTCTGGTCTAAAGTAGTGCACTATATAGGGAATAGGGTGCCATTCTCTGGTCTAAAGTAGTGCACTATATAGGGAATAGGGTGCTATTCTCTGGTCTAAAGTAGTGCACTATATAGGGAATAGGGTCCCATTCTCTGGTCTAAAGTAGTGCACTATATAGGGAATAGGGTGCCATTCTCTGGTCTAAAGTAGTGCACTATATAGGGAATAGGGTGCCATTCTCTGGTCTAAAGTAGTGCACTATATAGGGAATAGGGTGCCATTCTCTGGTCTAAAGTAGTGCACTATATAGGGAATAGGGTGCCATTCTCTGGTCTAAAGTAGTGCACTATATAGGGAATAGGGTCCCATTTGGGACGCACACCATCATTTTCATACTGTACCAATTCATATGTTAGTAATAGTAACCTGGTCTCTGTGGGAACTCTGCTGGATAGTCAATCCTCGGGCGTTTCCTGTTGTGAATGGCATTTTCCTCTGGCCGATGCCTACATGAATTAGGTAAACAATTGAGACAAATGCCAGGATACACAAGATACAGCAAAACATCATAGTAGCCCTTTAACATCATAGATACAGCCCAACATCCTAGTAGCCCTTTAACATCCTAGTAGCCCTTTAACATCATAGATACAGCACAACATCCTAGTAACCCTTTAACATCATAGATACAGCACAACATCCTAGTAACCCTTTAACATCCTAGATACAGCCCAACATCCTAGTAGCCCTTTAACATCATAGATACAGCCCAACATCCTAGTAGCCCTTTAACATCCTAGATACAGCCCAACATCCTAGTAGCCCTTTAACATCATAGATACAGCACAACATCCTAGTAACCCTTTAACATCCTAGATACAGCCCAACATCCTAGTAACCCTTTAACATCATAGATACAGCACAACATCCTAGTAACCCTTTAACATCCTAGATACAGCCCAACATCCTAGTAACCCTTTAACATCATAGATACAGCCCAACATCCTAGTAGCCCTTTAACATCATAGATACAGCACAACATCCTAGTAACCCTTTAACATCCTAGATACAGCCCAACATCCTAGTAGCCCTTTAACATCATAGATACAAACATTTCTGATGCAATCTGAACAGACTATACCATAACACACTTAGTAGTCATTTAAAAACACTAAACATGTACAGAGTTATACTGAGCAGACTATCAAATCAACCATTATATTCTCAATGACATCTTACTGCTTGATCAACCATTAAATTTTCAATGAGATCTTACTGCTTGTAGACAGTTAATTCACCAGTTAGTTTTTGTTCAGCTTAGTTCCATAACAGTTCAGCCAATTCTGCAGCTAAAACAGGATGTTTACAGTACTGTAACTGTTGAAGTGCATCATTGTTAGATAAAATGTTTGGGGCATCTGTTATTTACCCCCTTGTGTTATCCAATAAGGAGCTAGAGACCGTAATCCCTGCATTAAACCAATATAGTTACTGCTTCTGACTAGCAATCAATATAACAATTAAACCAATTTATACCATGACATTGCTGAATACTCCTTTCTGATTGGCTTGAAGGGCATTCTAGAGCGTGCATTATTTCCCTATAATGCACAGTATATTTGCATGGTAGAATTAAATGGCTATAGTTAATTTTTACATGTTTTGTTTGAGCAGCTTTTGAAAGGAGAAGTCTAATTGAAAACAGTATTATTAGTGTTGAATTAGATTTTCATAATAGCAAGCGAGTACTGATGGTTTGGTTAGCTTAACTAGCAAGTCTGTTTGGTTACCAAGGCAACTACTGTAGCTATGTAGTAAACTAGCTAGCTACTTCAGTGGACGTTGAACACATTTCTAGCGGCAAATTAAACACATTTCTAGCGGGCAAATGTGTTAAATTATAGCTGTGGTATAAAGGGTTATAATCAACTCTGGGCTCTACGTGTTCTCTGGATAATAATGCAACTCTGTGGAAAGGTCACGTCGTTCATTATTTTCTATAGAACGCACAGAGCCCCGAGTTGATTATCCCTTACATTGTTACTGCTTCTGACCAGCCATCAATATAACAATGTAAATCACTGACACCACACAACAAACACCTTTCATGTTCAATTAAAATCAACCAGATAGTTAACTCAGCTGTAAATAAACGGTCTACAGGTAAATGAGAAAGAGCTGGTTAAAATGGTAACATACCGCTTTTTCTTGTAGTTTTGTGACTGTCACCGTTGATATTAAGATATCAAAAGTTCATATAGACAGTCCATCTTATGGTTTAGGGTCTACAGCCACAAAGACATTACAAGGAAGGGGCCGGGCTGGGAGGGCAAAGAAGGGGTGATTGATGCAGTCCATTGCAATCAAAAAGAAAACACCAGAGGATTAGCTTCACTCCGGCCATTTTATAAACCAAAAGGTGACCGACCCCCTTTGGCTTAGAACTTCCCTTCCTTGTGGTGTCATTCTCAGTCCATTAAGGCCTTCAAAAGGAAACGAGTGGGTTTGTAACATTCTGCCAGTGGGTCTCCTCCTACCTTATTCTCAGTCCTTTAGGTTAGGGTATGGAAACACTCCTGTCCTTTAGGAAACACTCCTAACCTAGTCCTTTAGGTTAGGGTATGGAAACACTCCTGTCCTTTAGGAAACACTCCTAACCTAGTCCTTTAGGTTAGGGTATGGAAACACTCCTGTCCTTTAGGAAACACTCCTAACCTAGTCCTTTAGGTTAGGGTATGGAAACACTCCTGTCCTTTAGGAAACACTCCTAACCTAGTCCTTTAGATTTCCCTAACCACCTACACAAAACAAAATCACGCCAATATGATTTCCTGCGGAGGGGGTGTAGGGGCGGGTGGTTTTAAGTGAACAATAGGATAATCATTATTTCAGTTCAACAGATATCCTTTGGTTAAAGGAACGTCTGCTGAAGAGCGAGTGAGTGAACGACGTTTGTTTTATCAACCCGGCCATACTGCCTCCTCTGCTCCCAGTGGTAGATGTATAGAGTTCAGATCATACTGCCTCCTCCCAGTGGTAGATGTATAGAGGTCAGATCATACTGCCTCCTCCCAGTGGTAGATGTATAGAGTTCAGATCATACTGCCTCCTCCCAGTGGTAGATGTATACAGTGGGGGAAAAAAGTATTTAGTCAGCCACCAATTGTGCAAGTTCTCCCACTTAAAAATATGAGAGAGGCCTGTAATTTTCATCATAGGTACACGTCAACTATGACAGACAAATTGAGAAAAGAAAATCCAGAAAGTCACATTGTAGGATTTTTTATGAATTTATTTGCAAATTATGGTGGAAAATAAGTATTTGGTCACCTACAAACAAGCAAGATTTCTGGCTCTCACAGACCAGTAACTTCTTCTTTAAGAGGCTCCTCTGTCCTCCACTCGTTACCTGTATTAATGGCACCTGTTTGAACTTGTTATCAGTATAAAAGACACCTGTCCACAACCTCACACTCACACTCCAAACTCCACTATGGCCAAGACCAAAGAGCTGTCAAAGGACACCAGAAACAAAATTGTAGACCTGCACCAGGCTGGGAAGACTGAATCTGCAATAGGTAAGCAGCTTGGTTTGAAGAAATCAACTGTGGGAGCAATTATTAGGAAATGGAAGACATACAAGACCACTGATAATCTCCCTCGATCTGGGGCTCCACGCAAGATCTCACCCCGTGGGGTCAAAATGATCACAAGAACGGTGAGCAAAAATCCCAGAACCACACAGGGGGACCTAGTGAATGACCTGCAGAGAGCTGGGACCAAAGTAACAAAGCCTACCATCAGTAACACACTACGCCGCCAGGGACTCAAATCCTGCAGTGCCAGACGTGTCCCCCTGCTTAAGCCAGTACATGTCCAGGCCCGTCTGAAGTTTGCTAGAGTGCATTTGGATGATCCTGAAGAGGATTGGGAGAATGTCATATGGTCAGATGAAACCAAAATATAACTTTTTGGTAAAAACTCAACTTGACGTGTTTAGAGGACAAAGAATGCTGAGTTGCATCCAAAGAACACCATACCTACTGTGAAGCATGGGGGTGGAAACATCATGCTTTGGGGCTGTTTTTCTGCAAAGGGACCAGGATGACTGATCCGTGTAAAGGAAAGAATGAATGGGGCCATGTATCGTGAGATTTTGAGTGAAAACCTCCTTTCATCAGCAAGGGCATTGAAGATGAAACGTGGCTGGGTCTTTCAGCATGACAATGATCCCAAACACACCGCCCGGGCAACGAAGGAGTGGCTTCGTAAGAAGCACTTCAAGGTCCTGGAGTGGCCTAGCCAGTCTCCAGATCTCAACCCCATAGGAAATCTTTGGAGGGAGTTGAAAGTCTGTGTTGCCCAGCGACAGCCCCAAAACATCACTGCTCTAGAGGAGATCTGCATGGAGGAATGGGCCAAAATACCAGCAACAGTGTGTGAAAACCTTGTGAAGACTTACAGAAAACGTTTGACCTGTGTCATTGCCAACAAAGGGTATATAACAAAGTATTGAGAAACTTTTGTTATTGACAAAATACTTATTTTCCACCATAATTTGCAAATAAATTCATTAAAAGTCCTACAATGTGATTTTCTGGATTTTTTCTTCTCATTTTGTCTGTCATAGTGGACGTGTACCTATGATGAATATTACAGGCCTCTCTCATCTTTTTAAGTGGGAGAACTTGCACAATTGGTGGCTGACTAAATACTTTTTTCCCCACTGTAGAGTTCAGACCATACTGCCACCTCTCAGGCTCTCCCCCCCAGGGGTAAAGATACATATGGGTCTTTCTATAAACTAGGGTACCATATGGGTCTTTCTATAAACTAGGGTACCATATGGGTCTTTCTATAAACTAGGGTACCATATGGGTCTTTCTATAAACTAGGGTACCATATGGGTCTTTCTATAAACTAGGGTACCATATGGGTCTTTCTATAAACTAGGGTACCACTGAGGGTTTCTTCCACTGGACAACTTGTTCCAGCTGTTGATAGGTCAACAATAGGGGGGGGGGGGGGGGGTCATAGCAATATTCAATCAAATTCACGAGTTGATTTAAAACCTGTTTAACCCTTTTATCATGTTTGGTGTCTTGACGGATTTGTCCAAAATCATGTGACATAAAACATTACTTTTCTGTCCTTCCATTTATGGCAGTGCAGGTTGTCGTTATATTATATCATACTGTAAGTCCATATATGATTAGGTTTAGAAGTCCCCATATATGATTAGGTTTATAAGTCCCATATATGATTAGGTTTATAAGTCCCATATATGATTAGGTTTATAAGTCCCATATATGATTAGGTTTATAAGTCCCCATATATGATTAGGTTTATAAGTCCCCATATATGATTAGGTTTATAAGTCCCCATATATGATTAGGTTTATAAGTCCCATATATGATTAGGTTTATAAGTCCCCATATATGATTAGGTTTATAAGTCCCCATATATGATTAGGTTTATAAGTCCCCATATATGATTAGGTTTATAAGTCCCCATATATGATTAGGTTTATAAGTCCCCATATATGATTAGGTTTATAAGTCCCCATATATGATTAGGTTTATAAGTCCCCATATATGATTAGGTTTATAAGTCCCCATATATGATTAGGTTTAGAAGTCCCCATATATGATTAGGTTTAGAAGACCCCATATATGATTAGGTTTATAAGTCCCCATATATGATTAGATTTATAAGTCCCCATATATGATTAGGTTTATAAGTCCCCATATATGATTAGGTTTATAAGTCCCCATATATGATTAGGTTTATAAGTCCCCATATATGATTAGGTTTATAAGTCCCCATATATGATTAGGTTTATAAGTCCCCATATATGATTAGGTTTATAAGTCCCCATATATGATTAGGTTTATAAGTCCCCATATATGATTAGGTTTATAAGTCCCCATATATGATTAGGTTTATAAGTCCCCATATATGATTAGGTTTATAAGTCCCCACATATGATTAGGTTTATAAGTCCCCATATATGATTAGGTTTATAAGTCCCATATATGATTAGGTTTATTTCCCAGGATACTCATGAAAGAAGAGACTTTGGGAACATATTTAAAACAACTTACCTAGAAAAATTCATTCAAGCAGTGAACCTGATGACTGTTGAAAAGTGTGTATAAACAACTAAAATGTTGGTGGTTTAAGTAGCTAGTACGATGGTTCAAATGTACATTTACATTTTAGTCATTTAGCAGACGCTCTTATCCAGAGCGACTTACAGTTGGTGAGTGCATACATTTTCACACCGAGACTGCATTCATTACTCAGGGAGATATCAAGACCCCAGTTTCTTTACACTGAATTATACATCACCACCACGTGCAGACAGAAACAAGCCAGACTCAGCCTACTAGTAACGAGGTTAGCACCGGCCTATATATACTGTGGTTAGCACCGGCCTATATATACTGTGGTTAGCACCGGCCTATATATACTGTGGTTAGCACCGGCCTATATATACACTGTGGTTAGCACCGGCCTATATATACTGTGGTTAGCACCGGCCTATATATACTGAGGTTAGCACCGGCCTATAGATACTGTGGTTAGCTCCGGCCTATATATACACTGTGGTTAGCACCGGCCTATATATACTGTGGTTAGCACCGGCCTATATATACTGTGGTTAGCACCGGCCTATATATACTGTGGTTAGCACCGGCCTATATATACTGTGGTTAGCACCGGCCTATATATACTGTGGTTAGCACCGGCCTATATATACACTGTGGTTAGCACCGGCCTATATATACACTGTGGTTAGCACCGGCCTATATATACACTGTGGTTAGCACCGGCCTATATATACTGTGGTTAGCACCGGCCTATATATACTGAGGTTAGCACCGGCCTATAGATACTGTGGTTAGCACCGGCCTATATATACTGTGGTTAGCACCGGCCTATATATACTGTGGTTAGCACCGGCCTATATATACTGTGGTTAGCACCGGCCTATATTTACTGTGGTTAGCACCGGCCTATATATACTGTGGTTAGCACCGGCCTATATATACTGTGGTTAGCACCGGCCTATATATACTGTGGTTAGCACCGGCCTATATATACTGTGGTTAGCACCGGCCTATATATACTGAGGTTAGCACCGGCCTATAGATACTGTGGTTAGCACCGGCCTATATATACTGTGGTTAGCACCGGCCTATATATACTGTGGTTAGCACCAGCCTATATATACTGAGGTTAGCACCGGCCTATAGATACTGTGGTTAGCACCGGCCTATATATACTGTGGTTAGCACCGGCCTATATATACTGTGGTTAGCACCGGCCTATATATACTGTGGTTAGCACCGGCCTATATATACTGTGGTTAGCACCGGCCTATATATACTGTGGTTAGCACTGGGCCATAGATACTGTGGTTGGCACCGGCCTATATATACTGTGGTTAGCACTGGGCCATAGATACTGTGGTTAGCACCGGCCTATATATACTGTGGTTAGCACTGGGCCATAGATACTGTGGTTAGCACCGGCCTATATATACTGTGGTTAGCACTGGGCCATAGATACTGTGGTTAGCACTGGGCCATAGATACTGTGGTTAGCACTGGGCCATAGATACTGTGGTTAGCACTGGGCCATAGATACTGTGGTTAGCACTGGGCCATAGATACTGTGGTTAGCACTGGGCCATAGATATATCTATCCTCCTCAGAGCGGCTGTATGCGGTCCTTGGCAGCAGCCCAGAGGATTTCAGGTTTCCCTCTTCGTTGGGATGTGATGAGAGCAGAGCACTCTGGGAAGGACGGTTAGATGGTCATATCAGAACCGCTCCATCATCACGTCGACAAAAGAGCTCACTAGCAGTCCAAATAACATTTCTAACCTTCCCAGGTCGCCTCGGGCGGGCTCTCTGTGCGGCGGGCGTCCTCGAGAGCGGGGCTCATAAGGCATCCTCCTCTTGTGTCGCATTTTATGAATAACTTGATACAAGTCAATGCTCTCGTCCTGGGGGAACAGCATGCACAGCTGCATCCCACACCCTGGCTCGATCTCCTGCAGGGCCGGAGGAGGACGGGAGAGAGGGGGGCAGATTAGTAGATCAACCCATAGAATATCTGTGAATCAAACTAAGTTAGTGTGAATAGTTTAGAGTGAATAGTTAGTTAGTCTTAACTATTTACTCTAACTAACTATTCACTTTAGGGACATTAACGGTTAACCGTTAATTGGTTAGCCGCCGGTCAATCTATAGGGTAATTTGCATGAGAGTGAATAGTTAGCGAGAAAAGGGATGGATAGTATTTTCTCTTTATTGGTTAGATAGTGCTTTCAGAAAGTATTCATACCCCTTGACTTATTCCACATTTTGTCGTGTTATCTTGTAATGAATAATGTGGAAATTGAGCAAGTTGAGGTGACTAAATTGCTTGGAGTAACCCTGGATTGTAAACTGTCATGGTCAAAACATATTGATACAACAGTAGCTAAGATGGGGAGAAGTCTGTCCATAATAAAGCGCTGCTCTACCTTCTTAACAACACTATCAACAAGGCAGGTCCTACAGGCCCTAGTTTTGTCACTCCTGGACTACATTTACATTTACATTTTAGTCATTTAGCAGACGCTCTTATCCAGAGCGACTTACAGGAGCACTACTGTTTCAGTCGTGTGGTCAGGTGCCACAAAGAGGGACTTAGGAAAATTGCAATTGGCTCAGAACAGTGCATCACGGTTGGCCCTTAAATGTACACAGAGAGCTAACATTAATAATATGCATGTCAATCTCTCCTGGCTCAAAGTGGAGGAGAGATTGACTTCATCACTACTTGTATTTGTGAGAGGTATTGACATGTTGAATGCACCAAGCTGTCTGTTTGAACTACTGGCACACAGCTCGGACTCCCATGCATACCCCACAAGACATGCCACCAGAGGTCTCTTCTTTTTGGTGCTTTGAAGACAACTGGGAACTCGGCAAGAGAGTGCAAAGCTGTCATCAATGCAAAGGGTGGCTATTTGAAGAATCTCAAATATATTATGATTTGCTTAACACTTTTTTGGTTACTACATGATTCCATATGTGTTATTTTATAGTTTTGATGTCTTCACTATTATTCTACAATGTAAAAAATTGTACAAATAAAGAAAAACCCTTGAATGAGTAGGTCTGTCCAAACTTTTGACTGGTAGTGTACGTTTCAAGCAGACCACCATAGCCCGTGCCCAAGAACACTAAGGTAACCTGCCTAAATGACTACTGACCCGTAGCACTCACGTCTGTAGCCATGAAGTGCTTTGAAAGGCATGTCATGGCTCACATCAACTCCTTCATCCCAGAAACCCTAGACCCACTCCAATTTGCATACCGCCCCAACAGATCCACAGATTACGCAATCTTTATTGCACTCCACACTGCCCTTTCCCACCTGGACAAGAGGAACACCTACGTGAGAATGCTATTCATTGACTACAGCTCAGCGTTCAACACCATAGTGCCCTCAAAGCTCATCACCAAGCTAAGGACCCTGAGACCAAACACCTCCATCTGCAACTGGATCCTGGACTTCGACGGGCCACCCCCAGGTGGTAAGGGTAGGCAACAACACATCTGTCACGCTGATCCTCAACACGGGGGCCCCTCAGGGGTGCGTGCTTAGTCCCATCCTGTACTCCCTTTTCACCCATGACTGCGTGGCCAAACTAGACTCCAACACCATCATTAAGTTTGCCGACGACACAACAGTGGTAGGCCTGATCACCGACAACGATGAGACAGCCTATAGGGAGGAGGTCAGAGACCTGGCCGTGTGGTGCCAGGATAACAACCTCTACCTCAACGTGATCAAGACAAAGGAGATGATTGTGGACTACAGGAAAAGGAGGGCCGAGCACGCCCCCAGCCTCATCGACGGGGCTCTAGTGGAGCGGGTCAAGAGCTTCCAGTTCCTTGGTGTCCACATCACCAACAAACTATCATGGTCCAAACACACCAAGACAGTCGTGAAGAGGGCATGACAACGCCCATTTCTCCACAGGAGACTGAAAAGCATGGGTCCTCAGATCCTCAAAAAGTTCTACAGCTGCACCATCGAGAGCATCCTGACTGGTGGCAACTGCTCAGCCTCCGACCGCAAGACGCTACAAAGGGTAGTGCGTACGGCCCAGCACCTCACTGGGGCCAAGCTTCCTGCCATCCAGGACCTCTATACCAGGCTGTGTCAGAGGAAGGCCCTAAAAATTGCCAGACTCCATCCACCCTAGTCATAGACTGTTCAAGCAGTACCGGAGCGCCAAGTCTAGGTCCAAAAGACTTAACAGCTTCTACCCCCAAGCCATTTTTTTTACGCTGCCGCTACTTGCTGTTTATTATCTACGCATAGTCACTTTACCCCTACCTACGTGTACATATTACCTCAATTACCTCGACTAACCTGTACCCCCGTACATTCACTCGGTACCGGTACCCCCTGTATATAGCCTCGTTATTGTTATTTTATTGTTGCTCTTTTATTTTTAACTTTAGTTTATTTAGTAAATATTTACTTAACTCTATTTTCTTAAAACTGCATTGTTGGTTAAGGGCTTGTAAGTAATAATTTCACACCTGTTGTATTCGGCGCATGTGACAAATACAATTTGATTTGAGTGTGTGGTTTCATAGCGTAGCGTTGGAATGATTAAAGTGCAGCCTTTTCCACCAATCACCTGGTTGAATTTTATCTATTGGATTAGAATAATTTTTATTGAGATTTTTAAGGTTAACCACATTACAATGATTGAGATAAAGACTATATATATATATATATATATATATATATATATATATATATATATATATATATATATATATATATATATATACACACACACAACTTTCTTTCAGGACTTTGGAAATTCTCCCGAGACCCCATTTTCATATCAGGCGACAACACATGGCGACCCCCTAGTTTGGAAACCGCGGTAACTGAGGTGGTGTTGACTGGGTGGGACTGTGACAGTGTGATGCAATAGACAGCCAAGTGGTAAAATGAATTTTGTTCTAAAGAAAGAACAAAGCTTCACAACCAAAATGACTACTACTGGGTCTACTATCAAACCGGGTATTTTTGGTATACAACTTCTCACATAACACACATTACCGTTGTTGATGAAGCCGTCTGTGTCATCAGGGCAGTAATTTGGGTCAGCAGGTACGGGGCGGCAGGTAGCTTAGTGGTTAAGAGCGTTGTGCCAGTAACCTTAAGGTCGCTGGTTCTAATCCCCGAGCCGACTAGGTGAAAAATCTGTTGATGTGCCCTTGAGCAAGGCACTTAACCCTAATTGCTCCTGTAAGTCGCTCTGGATAAGAGCGTCTGCTAAATGACAAAAAAAAATGTAAAATGTAAATGTAAGACAATTCTAGGTCATCACTAGTTACCACGGCCACAAAGTCAAAAGGCCTATTTCTACAATTCCTTTCCTGTTTGCTGTGATATGGTCACTTCTTTCTTCAACTACGAGCCAAATGTCAGAGGAATTGTGGACCAATATGCAATGTATTGAGAGCTATTTTGTCGTATGCATTTTTTTTTTTTTATGCGATAGCAAGATGGATGATATCTAGCAAACTATTTTAGTTTACAACTCGCTCATAGCTTTGTGAATGTATGTGACTGTTTTTAACCACAGCTAATAAAATATCATTTCATGAGAGCTGCATCTGTGCATCCTGGTTTTAATGTTGACACAACTCCAGAGTCGGTCTACCATCTTTGACATCGCTGGTCCTGCCATGCATACTAGGCTAGCTAGCATCCTCTTTGATAACTGGTATACCTTGTTAGTTAACTTAGCTAGCTCATCAAAACAGTATTTTCTTTGCTATTTCTGCACGATCACACTTATTAGACCTCCCTGTCACCACCGGTCATCCAGCTAGCCACGTAGCCAGCAGGGTTGCATCGGTTTCCATTGGACTATACTAGAGCGTGCTAGCTACCTAGCTAATACTAGCATCGCTAGCATGCCAACGTTAGCTAGCTAGCTAATGACCATACACCAGTCGCGGGTCTGCAAAATCAAGCAAACGGTACTAAACTTTGTTTTGACATTGTAGTGGCCATTGCCATTTTGGTTCTTTGTTTTTTGCTTAGTGACATTGTGAATATTATATTTTTGTATTTTAACTCTGATTTAACTAGCTATGCATCTAATCCGGTTTCGGCATGAGAAAATGAGTGAAGTCCCAAATTCCTGCGAGAAACTGTGAGAATTTGCTCACTCACGGATACAGAGCCTCAGAAATAAAAGATTTGGTCAAGAAGCCGATGATAAGTGCCTTATTGCAAACAGGATGCAATTTTGGAATATTTTTTATTCTGTTTTATTTTCACTCTGTAATTTAGGTTAGTATTGTGGAGTAACTACAATGTTGTTGATTCATCCTCAGTTTTCTCCTATCATAGCCATTTAACTCTGTAACTGTTTTAAAGTCACAATTGGCCTCATGGTGAAATCCCTGAGTGGTTTCCTTCCTCTCCAGCAACTGAGTTAGGAAGGAGGCCTGTATCTTTGTAGTGACTGAGTGTATTGATACACCATCCAAAGTGTAATTAATAACTTCACCATGGTCAAAGGGATATTCAATGTCTCCTTTTTTATTTTTTATTTATTATCTACCAATAGGAGCCCTCCTTTGCGAGGCATTGGAAAACCTCCCTGGTCTTTGTGGTTGAATCTGTGTTTGAAATTCACTGCTTGACTGAGGGACCTTACAGATTAATTATATGTGTGGGGTACAGAGATGAGGTAGTCATTCAAAAATCATGTTAAAACACTATTATTGCACACAGAGTGAGTCCATGCATCTTATTATGTGACTTGTTAAGTAAATGTTTACTGAACTCATTTAGGCTTGCCATAACTAAGGGGTTGAATACTTATTCAACTTTTTATTAATTTTCTAAAAACATAATTCCACTTAGACATTATGGGGTAGTGTGTGTGTAGGCCCCATTATAAATTCAAGCTTTAACACATCAAAATGTGGAAAAAGTCAAGGGGTGTGAATACTTTCTGAAGGCACTGTATAAAGAGGTGAATTAGAGGAGACAGATAGATACAGCTATATATACACATGTGACAAATTAGTGGATTCAGCCATTTCAGCCACACCCGTTGCTGACAGGTGTATAAAATCGAGCACACAGCCATGCAATCTCCATAGACAAACACTGGCCTTACTGAAGAGCTCAGTGACTTTCAACGTGGCACCATCATAGGATGTCACCTTTCCAACAAGTCAGTTCGTCAAACTTCTGCCCTGCTAGAGCTGCCCCGGTCAACTGTAAGTGCTGTTATTGTGAAGTGGAAACGTCTAGGAGCAACAACGGCTCAGCCGCGACGTGGTAGGCCACACAAGCTCACAGAACAGGACCGCCGAGTGCTGTTCGTCGGGAGGTTCATGAAATGGGTTTCCATGGCCGAGCAGCTGCACACAAGCCTAAGATCACTATGCGCAATGCCAAGCGTCGGCTGGGGTGGTGTGAAGCTCGCCGCCATTGGACTCTTGAGCAGTGGAAACGCGTTCTCTGGAGTGATGAATCACGCTTCACCATCTGGCAGTCCGACAGACGAATCTGGGTTTGGCGGACGCCAGGAGAATGCTACCTGTCCGAATGCCAACTGTAAAGTTTGGTGGAGGAGGAATAATTGTCTAGGGCTGTTTTTCATGGTTTGGGCTAAACCTAATCTTAACACTACAGCATACAATGACATTCTGTGCTTCCAACTTTGTGGCAACAGTTTGGGGAAGGTCCTTTCCTGTTTCAGCATGACAATGCCCCTGTGAACAAAGCGAGGTCCATACAGAAATGTTTTGTCGAGATCGGTGTGGAAGAACTTGACTGGCCTGCATAGAGCCCTGACCTGAACCCCATCGAACACCTTTGGGATGAATTTGAACGCCGACTGCGAGCCAGGCCTAATCGCCCAACATCAGTGCCCGACCTCACTGCTGAATGGAAGTAAGTCCCCACAGCAATGTTCCAGCATCTAGTGGAAAGCCTGCCCAGAAGAGTGGAGGCTGTTATAGCAGCAAAGGAGGGGACCAACTCCATATTAATG
This sequence comes from Coregonus lavaretus, assembly GCF_964263955.1. Taxonomy (NCBI): domain Eukaryota; kingdom Metazoa; phylum Chordata; class Actinopteri; order Salmoniformes; family Salmonidae; genus Coregonus; species Coregonus lavaretus. Next base: position 465,260 of record NW_028166140.1, read on the forward strand.
CCCATGATTTTGGAATGAGATGTTCGACAAGCAGGTGCCACATACTTTTGGTCATGTGGTGTAGATAGAGGTGAATTAGACGAGGAGACAGATGTGGGGACAAACAGACTGGAAGGTCAAAGGGCGGGTTTTGAACCGATTTCCAGGGGGCCAATGCGTGGTCCGGAGTCCGCAGCACTACAACAGGACCCGACTCTGGCACATGGATAGAATTTATAAATCGATGTTCACCTGTCCATCCCGGCCGATCTTTACAGGCTTGCGTTCATTCCATGGGTTGGAGAGGTGAGCCGTTTTAGTGAACGGCAACTCCCGTCTGAAAATAAAATGGTTTAGAGCTTTAATTTAAACAAGGTCATGGATGCAGAAGTCTTAAAAACAGGTCTGAGATGACAAAACACTAAGGGGCGGTTTCCCAGATAGAGATTTACCCCAGTCCTTGACTAAAAAGCTCTTTTATATGGAGATTATCCATTGAGTTTGCATTTTAGTCTAGGACTAGGTTTATATCTGTGTCCGGGGAAATCGTCCCGTAATTAATCTGTCTGAATTTCCATTTATATTCTAGCCACCACATTATAAAGACATGGCTTAGGCCTTACCTGCAGATCCAGTCGATCCTGAACACCCCACCCAGCATCTTGGCGTTCATCCCAGCAGGCAGGACCCAGTGGATGGGAGACCCTCCATGATGGGACTCAGAGGACAGCCTGGCAAAACCTGGAGGAGGACACACTCATTTTTATTAACCTTATTTCAGGACTGTCGTCTCGCGCTGTTGAGTTAAAAAGGGCGATCAACATTTACACAACACTGAAAGAAAGGCAACTCCAGTCCTGGGGGAGCTTTGACACTTCTGGTGGAGTTGAATACATATACAGTGGGGAGAACAAGTATTTGATACACTGCTGATTTTGAAGGTTTTCCTACATACAAAGCATGTAGAGGTCTGTAATTTTTATCATAGGTACCCTTCAACTGTGAGAGACGGAATCTAAAACAAAAATCCAGAAAATCACATTGTATGATTTTTAAGTAATTAATTTGCATTTTATTGCATGACATAAGTATTTGATACATCAGAAAAGCAGAACTTAATATTTGGTACAGAAACCTTTGTTTGCAATTACAGAGTTCATATGTTTCCTGTAGGTCTTGACCAGGTTTGCACATACTGCAGCAGGGATTTTGGCCCACTCCTCCATACAGACCTTCTCCAGATCCTTCAGGTTTCAGGGCTGTCGCTGGGCAATACGGACTTTCGGCTCCCTCCAAAGATTTTCTATTGGGTTCAGGTCTGGAGACTGGCTAGGCCACTCCAAGACCTTGAGATGCTTCTTACGGAGCCACTCCTTAGTTGCCCTGGCTGTGTGTTTCGGGTCATTGTCATGCTGGAAGACCCAGCCACGACCCATCTTCAATGCTCTTACTGAGGGAAGGAGGTTGTTGGCCAAGATCTCGCGATACATGGCCCCATCCATCCACCCCTCAATACGGTGCAGTCGTCCTGTCCCCTTTGCAGAAAAGCATCCCCAAAGAATGATGTTTCCACCTCCATGCTTCACTGTTGGGATGGTGTTCTTGGGGTTGTACTCATCCTTCTTCTTCCTCCAAACACGGCGAGTGGAGTTTAGACCAAAAAGCTCTATTTTTGTCTCATCAGACCACATGACCTTCTCCCATTCCTCCTCTGGATCATCCAGATGGTCATTGGCAAACTTCAGACAGCCTGGACATGCGCTGGCTTGAGCAGGGGGACCTTGCGTGCGCTGCAGGATTTTAATCCATGACGGCGTAGTGTGTTACTAATGGTTTTCTTTGAGACTGTGGTCCCAGCTCTCTTCAGGTCATTGACCAGGTCCTGCCGTGTAGTTCTGGGCTGATCCCTCACCTTCCTCATGATCATTGATGCCCCACGAGGTATCTTGCATGGAGCCCCAGACCGAGGGTGATTGACCGTCATCTTGAACTTCTTTCATTTTCTAATAATTGCGCCAACAGTTGTTGCCTTCTCACCAAGCTGCTTGCCTATTGTCCTGTAGCCCATCCCAGCCTTGTGCAGGTCTACAATTTTATCCCTGATGTCCTTACACAGCTCTCTGGTCTCGGCCATTGTGGAGAGGTTGGAGTCTGTCTGATTGAGTGTGTGGACAGGTGTCTTTTATACAGGTAACGCGTTCAAACAGGTGCAGTTAATGAGTGGAGAACAGGAGGGCTTCTTAAAGAAAAACTAACAGGTCTGTGAGAGCCGGAATTCTTACTGGTTGGTAGGTGATCAAATACTTATGTCATGCAATAAAATGCAAATGAATTACTTAAAAATCATACAATGTGATTTTCTGGATTTTTGTTTTAGATTCCGTCTCTCACAGTTGAAGTGTACCTATGATAAAAATGACAGACCTCTACATGCTTTGTAAGTAGGAAAACCTGCAAAATCGGCAGTGTATCAAATACTTGTTCTCCCCACTGTATATGGGGCTATTAAGTTAACCACAGGAATAGCAGCCTAATAGCTATCGCTCTGTATTGACCTTGGAACTTGCCACTCTCCTTGACTGAGAAGACCAGGATGACGCTGCGAGCGGAATGGAAGGCAGCGTTCAGCTTCTTCTCATTAACGGGCAGAGTGGACCACACCCCCTGGAAATAACACAGTCAACATTACACTGTTTTGCCTGTGTTCATCGTCGGGAAACAGTTTTCATACAAACTTTTGTTTGTATGTAAAGGCATTTACATTTTAGTCATTTATCCAGAGCGACTTACAGGAGCAATTAGGGTTAAGTGCCTTGCTCAAGGGCACATCGACAGATTTTTTCACCTAGTCGGCTCGGGGATTAGAACCAGCGACCTTTTCGGTTACTGGCACAACGCTCTTAACCACTAAGCTACCTGCCGTAACCAGTGTTTTGTACAGTCTTCTTAAGAGACTATGGTTATGTCCCAAATGGCACCCTATTCACTATGTAGTGCACTACTTTTAACCATGGCACTAGTTTTGGTCAGAGCCCTATGGGTCCTGGTCAAAAGTAGTGCACTACATAGGGAATAGGGTGCCATTTGCGACACAGCTTCTGAGTTAAAGTGATACTGTGAAATTCTGCCATACAAGCCCTTGTTCTACTTCCCCCAGTGTCAGGATAGCATTTTTAATGTCTCTGTGTGCCGTATAACGGAAGTCAGTGGTAGTTTCGCGAACCAATGCTAACTAGCGTTAGTATGACTTATAAATGACTGGAAGTCTACAGATATGGTAGCATCGCTAACTTCCTTTATACGGCACGCAGAGACATGAAAAAATGGTATCCACAAGTTCATCTGACTCTGGGAAAGTAGAACAAAAAGGTATATGTATGCCAGAATTTCAAAGCATCCCTTTAACTCAGAAACTAAATGGCAGAATGTCGCAGTATCCCTTTAAGATGAAGGAGTGCACCTTAGCCTTGGCCAGGGAGACGTTCTCATGGTTGTTGCTCTTGATCAGGAAGAAGCGGGCGTCTCGTAGGACGTACTTCAGCTTGCTGGTCTGGTCCTTGCGAACGGCGCGGACAGACGACGACAGCTTCTCACGCGTCTTCTCAGAACCTGGAGAACGCCACACCGTTTTCAAATGCATGCAAATAACTTATTCATAGCACATGCCATGGCTGCAAAAAAAAAAAACTCAGAACAAGAGCTAAATCTATACATTGATTCTTCAAGCAATGAAAGACATACACGGACAGGTGCAGCAAAGCGGACAGTGAGCTTTCAGGATATAACACCACAGATACGCATCGGTCCCCGGTTCAAATGTTTAAGATTCTAGTGCATCGGTCCGCGAGAGCCCAAACCGATCCAAAAGGGAGCATCGATAAGTAAATCGATTCCAATGTTATGAACCGGGCGGTTGACTAAATGTTTTTCCTGCCTTATTCTGAAAATACCTCTAAATCTGTTGTGACTGAATTGTTGCGTACTCTCCTTCAGCCCATTAAAACCTTTTCTGCATGTAACTGAGCATGACACCGATCCACAAGTCCGATAAACGGTCCTAACAGTGTGGAAGACGACAGCTGATGGCGCCAACGAGAGGGAGACCTACCCGGTCCCTGTTCTAACATTGGTAGGCGACATCTGCATGGAAAAATCATAGGCTTTATTAATTGAGGCACAACCAATGTAATTTGCCGGGTCATTGTTACCAAATGTACTGTGGAAAATTAAGAGTTTTAGCAGCAGAGGTGTCTAGGCTACCGGAGTGGACACAACTCACATCTTGCTGATTGCACATCTTAACTGCTGATTGGGGCTTTTCCATTAAAACAGGTTTGTTTTTTGGTAGTTCTGCTTTAAAACTGTCAGTGCATTTGTTAACCAAATCAAAATATATTTTATATTTGAGATTCTTCAAATAGCCACTTTGTGTGTAAAGTGATCATGGTATTACCACGACAGTGAACTGGGAGGGTGTAACGTGATCACGGTATTACCACGACAGTGGACTAGGAGGGTATAACGTGATCATGGTATTACCACGACAGTGACCTAGGAGGGTGTAACGTGATCATGGTATTACCACGACAGTGGACTAGGAGGGTGTAACGTGATCATGGTATTACCACGACAGTGACCTAGGAGGGTGTAACGTGATCATGGTATTACCACGACAGTGACCTAGGAGGGTGTAACGTGTGGGTGAATAAAAGAGAGTCTGACAACGATAGTGAAAGGAAAGAGAGTCTGACAACGATAGTGAAAGGAAAGAGAGTCTGACAACGATAGTGAAAGGAAAGAGAGTCTGACAACGATAGTGAAAGGAAAGAGAGTCTGACAACGATAGTGAAAGGAAAGAGAGTCCCAATAATCTCTTCTTCCTCCTGAAGTGTGCATTCGTTGACTGCTTCCTGTATAAACATTGAATTGGTGTAGGCATAAGCTAGACGGAATGTCCACCATTTTCTTATACCAGTAATTTCCTTCTTAATCCATGAAGGGAAGTGAACAAGTGCACACTTGGAAGGAGGGACAGATAAATCGGGACATAGCCCACGTGAATGTTGAGCCAGGTGTTTATTACCTGAGGCGTCAGACCCAGAGCCAGAGTGAACCGACTCCCCCTCAGAGAAGGACACCGACTCAGACTGGGAGTCGCTGGCTTCACTGCGAGTGTCGTAATCATTTGGCGCATTCCTGGTTCTCCGGTCCCCTTGCTCCTGCTCATACTCTTCCTCCTCTTCTTCCTCCTCCTCCTCCTCATCTTCCTCTGGGTCATTCTCTCCGTCCTCCTCTTCCTCCATGTTGGAAGGGTTTCCCTCGGAGGACTCGGCCGTGCTGCCCGTCTCCTGGTCGGATGCCTCCTCTTCGGCCTCTTCCTTAGCGGAAGGGCTGACCATGCCAACGCTCTCCTCACCGGGATGCATCAGCTTCTAGACAACAGAACAGAAGGACATCAGTAACCGAACCCTCAGTCTCTACAGAACAGAAGGACATCAGTAACCGAACCCTCAGTCTCTACAGAACAGAAGGACATCAGTAACCTAACCCTCAGTCTCTACAGAACAGAAGGACATCAGTAACCGAACCCTCAGTCTCTACAGAACAGAAGGACATCAGTAACCGAACCCTCAGTCTCTACAGAACACAGAGGAAGGACTAGTGTTGCACGGTATATACACCGAAACTTCTGTACCGATACTAGAACATTAAAAACGGTTCGGTACTCAAATTGTTACTTTGGGTCAAATGTGTCTCACGTCGTCTACTGATGGGGATTAAGTCTGTTTATCAGCACAGCCGATGTCCCCTTAATACTAAAGAGCCAGGCCTCTGTGCCTGCTACACTTAGCCAGTCCTGAAGAACCACTGAACTCACTGGGAGTCTGGTCTGCATCATGTTAGCTCCCCACTCATACTGGCTCTAGTCTGTCCTGAGGAACCACTGGGAGTCTGGTCTGCATCATGTTACCTCCCCACTCATACTGGCTCTAGTCTGTCCTGAAGAACTGAACTCACTGGGAGTCTGGTCCGCATCATGTTAGCTCCCCACTCATACTGGCTCTAGTCTGTTCTGAAGAACTGAACTCACTGGGAGTCTGGTCCGCATCACCACTCATGCTGCACAGAAGTTAACACATTTGAATAATGCAACACGACATGTAGAAATGCTGAAACTGTTAATTACTGTTTGCAAAACAAAAATGTTCATTACAGGCTACAACACTATGAAATGCAAGAAGATGGTCCTCTGTAGCTCAGCTGGTAGAGCACGGCGCTTGTAACGCCAAGGTAGTGGGTTCGATCCCCGGGACCACCCATACACAAAACATTTATGCAGCATTGACTGTAAGTCGCTTTGGATAAAAGCGTCTGCTAAATGGCATATTATTATTATTATATTATTAAGATACCGGTAGCTTCCATCTTTGTAGGCTAACTTTCCTATAGGCCTATTTTAACACTGAAAAGGCTTTTTTTAAATTAAAATATGTGACATTGTTACACACAAGGATATAGCATGACATTTCAAACTATTAATTTAATAAAAACAACAAACGTTTCAATGCAGCCTATAGTTTTTATGACGTGCACTCCATAAAAAGCCCGGCAGCTGACTGGTAGCCTGTTGGTTAGGTCGTCCAATCAAAGCGGCACCCGATGCTCAACGTGTAGCAAGTGGAGTGAGAGTTCACTAAAATGCAATGAAAGACGGAATAAGTAGACTGTTGTTTTATCTGAATGGGGTGGTGGAGAAGGCGTAGCATGTAGCCTCAATTAGCCTGGCTAGCTATAGCTGGCTAGCTCCTCTAGGCTACTCCAGTCAAGATGGACACTTGTTTTATGGGATGATGAATAACATTGTGGCCTGCTACATGCTAGCTAGTCTTAGCCGTACTGTCTGCTCGCTACCATGTCACACGCAGCGGCCCCCTCATCTGCAGCGAGAACACCAGCGTACCCTCCCTCGCGCAGTAGTGCTCAGGTTTTTTAAAATAATTTAAAAAACATGTATATCCTGGGAAAAAAAATTAATGATACTACTCGAATAGTGAAATTATTTTTAACCCCCCATCCCAAATGACACCCTATTCCATATATAGTGCACTACCTTTGACCAGGGCCTCTACCTTTGACTCTGTTGTGCATATCCTAGTTGCATCCCAAATGGCCCATAGTGCTCTGGTCTAAAGTAGTGCACTACATAGGGAATAGGGTGTCATAGGGCTCTGGGTCTAAAGTAGTGCACTACATAGGGAATAGGGTGTCATAGGGCTCTGGGTCTAAAGTAGTGCACTACATAGGGAATAGGGTGTCATAGGGCTCTGGGTCTAAAGTAGTGCACTACATAGGGAATAGGGTGTCATAGGGCTCTGGTCTAAAGTAGTGCACTACATAGGGAATAGGGTGTCATAGGGCTCTGGGTCTAAAGTAGTGCACTACATAGGGAATAGGGTGTCATAGGGCTCTGGGTCTAAAGTAGTGCACTACATAGGGAATAGGGTGTCATAGGGCTCTGGGTCTAAAGTAGTGCACTATATAGGGAATAGGGTGTCATAGGGCTCTGGGTCTAAAGTAGTGCACTACATAGGGAATAGGGTGTCATAGGGCTCTGGGTCTAAAGTAGTGCACTATATAGGGAATAGGGTGTCATAGGGCTCTGGGTCTAAAGTAGTGCACTACATAGGGAATAGGGTGCCACTTGGGATGTACAACATAGGGCTTCAGAGTTACACAACCAGGGTTGGGTAGGTTACTTTCTAAATGTAATCTGTTACAGTTATTAATTACCAGTCCAAAATTGTAATCAGTAACGTAACTTTTGGATTACCCGAACTCGTAATGTGAATACTTAATACTAATTGTAATTATTTTGCAATATAGCCTATTTATTGCCTTACCTCCATAACTTGCTACATTTGCACACACTGTATATATATTTTCTGTTGTATTTTTTGACTTTATGTTTTGTTTTCAAGTAGATTTAAGTCAAAACTGTAACTCGGTCTTCTTGGTAAGCAACGCTAGTGTAGATTTGACCTTGTTTTTTAAGATTATTGTCCTGCTGAAAGGTGAATTCATCTCCCAGTGTCTGGTGGAAAGCAGACAACCAGGTTTACCTCTAGGATTTTGCCTGTGCTTAGCTCCATTCCGTTTTTTTTTTTTTTTTATCCTGCAAAACTCCCCAGTTCTATAAAGATTACAAGCATACCCATAACATGATGCAGCCACCACTATGCTTGCAAATATGGAGAGTGGAACTCAGTAATGTGTTGTATTGGATTTGCCCCAAACATAACTTTCTGTCCTGAATACAAAGTGTTAATTGCGTTGCCACATTTTTTTGCAGTATTACTGTAGTGCCTTGTTGGTTTGTGTTGCTTCCGTCCCTCTCCTCGTCCTGGGGCTCGAACCAGGGACCCTCTGAACACATCAACTGCCGCCTCCGGGAAAACTCCAGGGTTGGATGGCATACCAGTCGAGGTATACCAAACCTTTTTTGATATACTCAGGGGACCGTTATTAGCCTGTTTTAACCACTCCTATGTAAATGGTATATTATCAGACACTCAAGAAGAAGGTCTGATTTCATTATTACTGAAACAGGATACAAGTGGGAAATATAAAGATCCAGTCCATTAAAAAAAATGGAGGCCCCTTACACGTCAGTGTGGCGATGCAAAAATTATAGCAAAATGTATAGAATAAAAAAGGTATTGTCAGACATTATTCATTCAAAATGTATATAATTTCTTACAACCAACAATAACTTTTGATCTGGCAGTTACCTAAATTCTGGCTTCATCTGCAATGGACTCTTTTTGTCATTCTAACCCAATTTTTGGGCTACCCAAGAGGAAACAACGGCGTCACAGAGGCAAGAGAGGATCCTGGCGAGTTTAAGGTGAAGGGAAAACCAGCCACCTCTTCCCGCCATTCTACTGGCCAATGTACAGTCACTTGATAATAAGATGGATGACCTCAGAGCACGGATTTGCTACCAACGGGACTCTGCTTTTCTGAAACATGGCTCTCGGACAATATACCCCCCCTCATGGCTATCCTACTCAATGGATTCCCCATTCACCGTGCAGACAGGACAGTGGAGTCAGGGAAATTGAGAAGGGGGAGGGCTTTGACTTTTCATCAACAACTAGTGTGCTGACTCAAGCGCGGTGGAAGTGTCGACCCCATTGTTCACTCGTCTTGGAATACCCAATGGTAAAATGCTGACCCTTCTACCTCGAGAGAGTTTTCAGCTGTTATCGTGACTGTTCTATATCTATATATATATATATATATATATATATATATATATATATACATATATATACACACACACACACACACACACACACACACATTCCACCTCAGGACAAGAAATATAACAAGCTGGCACTTAATTAACTGTACGAGGCTATAAACAAGCAGGAAAACGTACATCCAAAGGCTGACTTCTTGGTTGCCGGTGATTTTAATTCTGCGTCATTAAGACACGTGATGCCCAACTTCCATCAACACGTCTTCCTCACCACTAGGGGCGATAGAGTCCTAGACCACTGTTATTCTACCCACACGCAAGCAAGCATACATACATACACAGTTGAAGTCGGAAATGTACATACACCTTAACCAAATACATTTAAACTCAGTTTTTCACAATTCCTGACATTTAATCCAAGTAAAAAAAAAAAATCCCTGTTTTAGGTCAGTTAGGATCACCACTTTATTTTAAGAATGTGAAATGTCAGAATAATAGTAGAGAGAATGATTTATTTCAGCTTTTATTTCTTTCATCACATTCCCAGTTGGTCAGAAGTTTACATACACTCAATTAGTATTTGGTAGCATTGCCTTTAAATTGTTTAACTTGGGTCAAACGTTTCGGGTAGCCTTCCACAAGCTTCCCACAATAAGTTGGGTGAATTTTGGCCCATTCCTCCTGACAGAGCTGGTGTAACTGAGTCAGGTTTGTAGGCCTCCTTGCTCGCACACACTTTTTCTTTTTCAGTTCTGCCCACAAATGTTCTATAGGATTGAGGTCAGGGCTTTGTGATGGCCACTCCAATACCTTGACTTTGTTGTCCTTAAGCCAATTTGCCACAACTTTGGAAGTATACTTGGGGTCGTTGTCCATTTGGAAGACCCATTTGCGACCCAGCTTTAACTTCCTGACTGATGTCTTGAGATGTTGCTTCAATATATCCACATAATTTTCCTTCCTCATGATGCCATAAATTTTGTGAAGTTCACCAGTCCTTCCTGCAGCAAAGCATCCCCACAGCATGATGCTGCCACCCCCGTGCTTCACGGTTGGGATGGTGTTCTTCGGCTTACAAGCAACCCCCTTTTTCCTCCAAACATAACGATGGTCATTATGGCCAAAAGGTTCTACTTTTGTTTCATCAGACCAGAGGACATTTCTCCAAAAAGTACGATCTTTGTCCCCATGTGCAGTTGCAAACCATAGTCTGGCTTTTTTATGGCGGTTTTGGAGCAGTGTCTTCTTCCTTGCTGAGTGGCCTTTCAGGTTATGTCGATATAGGACTTGTTTTACTGTGAATATAGATAACTTTTGTACCCGTTTCCTCCAGCATCTTCACAAGGTCCTTTGCTGTTGTTCTGGGATTGATTTGCACTTTTTGCACCAAAGTACGTTCATCTCTAGGAGACAGAACGCGTCTCCTTCCTGAGCGGTATGACGGCTGCGTGGTCCCATGGTGTTTATACTTGCGTACTATTGTTTGTACAGATGAACGTGGTACCTTCAGACGTTTGGAAATTGCTCCCAAGGATGAACCAGACTTGTGGAGGTCTACCATTTTTTTCTGAGGTCTTGGCTGATTTCTTTTGATTTTCCCATGATGTCAAGCAAAGAGGCACTGAGTTTGAAGGTAGGCCTTGAAATACATCCACAGGTACACCTCCAATTGACTCAAATGATGTCAATTAGCCTATCAGAAGCTTCTAAAGTCATGACATCATTTTCTGGAATTTTCCAAGCTGTTTAAAGGCACAGTCAACTTAGTGTATGTAAACTTCAGACCCACTGGAATTGTGACACAGTGAATTATAAGTGAAATAATCTGTCTGTAAACAATTGTTGGAAAAATTACTTGTGTCATGCACTTGCCAAAACGATAGTCTGTTAACAAGACATTTGTGGAGTGGCTGAAAAACATGTTTTAAGGTGACTAAATTGCTTGGAGTAACCGTGGATTGTAAACTTCCATGGTCAAAACCTATTGACACAACAGTAGCTAAGATGGGGAGAAGTCTGTCTATAATTAAGCGCTGCTCTACCTTCTTAACAACACTATCAACAAGGCAGGTCCTACAGGCCCTAGTTTTGTCGCACCTGGACTACTGTTCAGTCGTGTGGTCAGGTGCCACAAAAAAGGACTTAGGAAAATTGCAATTGGCTCAGAACAGGGCAGCACGGCTGGCCCATGGATGTACACAGAGAGCTAATATTAATAATATGCATGTCAATCTCTCCTGGCTCAAAGTGGAGGAGAGATTGACTTCATCACTACTTGTATTTATGAGAGGTATTAACATGTTGAATGCACCGAGCTGTCTGTTTGAAATACTGGCGCACCCATGTATACCCCACAAGACATGCCACCAGAGGTCTCTTCACAGTCCCCAAGTCCAGAACAGACTATGAGAGGCGCACAGTACTACATAGAGCCATGACTACATGGAACTCTATTCCACATCATAAAACATAAAAGAAAACACCTTATGGAACCGAGGGGACTGTGAAGCAACACAAACATAGGCACAGACACATGCAGAAACACACACACGATAACATACGCACTATACACATATGTACACATGATTTTGTACTGTAGATATGTGGTAGTGGAGTAGATGCCTGAGGGCACACAGTGTGTTGTGAAATCTGTGAATGTATTGTACTAAAATTGTATGAACTGCCTTAATTTTGCTGGACCCCAGGAAGAGTAGCTGCTGACTTGGCAGCAGCTAATGGGGATCCTTAATAAATACAAATGGGGTGTGTGCTCAGTCCCCTCCTGTACTCCCTGTTCACCCGCGACTGCGTGGCCGCGCACGACTCCAACACCATCAAGTTTGCTGACGACACAACGGTGGTAGGCCTGATCACCAACAACGATGAGACAGCCTACAGCAGCATTTCCCAAAACTCTGTCCTGGGGACCTCAAGGGGTGCACGTTTTGGTTTTTTTGCCCTAGCACTACACAGCTGATTCAAATAAAAATCAACTAATCATCAAGCTTTGATTATTTGAAACGCTGGCCTACAGGGAGCTAGAGCAACAACCTCTCCCTCAACGTCAAGGAGCTGGTCGTGGACTATAAAAGGGGGGGGCGAGCACACCCCCATCCACGTCGACGGGGCTGCAGTGGAGCAGGTCGAGAGCTTCAAGTTCCTCGGTGTCCAAATCACTAAGGACTTAAAAATGGTCCACACACGGCGCCTCTTCCCCACTCAGAAGGTTGAAAAGGTTTGGGCCCTCAAAAAGTTATCCATCTGTACCATTGAGAGCATCTTGACTGGCTGCATCACCGCCTGGTATGGCAACAGCACCGCCCTCTATCGCATGGCGCTACAGAGGTTGGTGCTGAACAGCCCAGTTCATCACTGCAGCCGAGCTCCCTCCCATCAGGTTGTGTGAAAATAAGGCCCAGAGAATTGTTACACTCCAGCCTCCCATGTCATAGACTGTTCTCTTCTTTCGCAAGCGGTGCATCAAGTCTGACACCAACAGGCACCTGAACAGCTTCTATCCCCAAGCCATAAATAATATAATATGCCATTTAGCATTTGCTTCAAAAGATTGCTAAATAGCGAACTAAATGGCTAAACAGACTGAGTTGACCATTTTTGCACTGTCTTTATGCACTGTAACGCAGGGCCCTACAGATTCACACCCCGACACACACTTACTCCATCATTCGCGCACACACACACATAATACAGTGCCTTGCAAAAGTATTCATCCCCCTTGGCGTTTTTCCTATTTTGTTGCATTACAACCTGTAATTTAAATGGGTTTTTATTTATTATTTTTTATTTGGATTTCATGTAATGGACATACACAAAATAGTCCAAATTGGTGAAGTGGAATGAAAAAAATAACTTAAACAAATTCTAAATAACTAATAACGGAAGTGGTGCGTGCGTAGGTATTCACAAGATCTGGTGCAACCAATTACCTTCAGAAGTCACATAATTAGTTAAATAAAGTCCACCTGTGTGCAATCTAAGTGTCACATGATCTGTCACATACACACCTGTTCTGAAAGGCCCCAGACTCTGCAACACCACTAAGCAAGGGGCACCACCAAGCAAGCGGCACCATGAAGATCAAGGAGCTCTCCAAACAGGTCAGGGACAAAGTTGTGGAGAAGTACAGATCAGGGTTGGGTAATAAAAAAATATCTGAAAATGTGAACATCCCACGGAGCACCATCTAAAATCCATTATTAAAAAAATTGAAAGAATATGGCACCACAACAAACCTGCCAAGAGAGGGCCGTCCACCAAAACTCATGGACCAGGCAAGGAGGGCATTAATCAGAGGCAACAAAGACACCAAAGATAACCCTGAAGGAGCTGCAAAGCTCCACACATTTGGTGTTCGCCAAAAGGCAAGTGGGAGACTCCCCAAACATATGGAAGAAGGTACATCTCTGGTGAGATGAGACTAAAATTGAGCTTTTTTGCCATCAAGGAAAACGCTATGTCTGGCACAAGCTTATAGAGACCTACCCCAAGAGACTTGCAGCTGTAATTGCTGCAAAAGGTGAATAGTTATGCACGCTCAAGTTCCGTTTTTTTGTCTTATTTCTAGTTTGTTTCGCCCCCAAAAAAATATTTTGCAACTTCAAAGTGGTAGGCATGTAGTGTAAATCAAATGATACAAACATTTTCATTCCAGGTTGTAAGACAACAAAATAAGAAAAATACCAAGGGGGTGAATACTTTCGCAAGCCACTGTATGCTCGTACATTTATACTGATTCTATACACACGCACACCCACTCACATACAATCATCATACACGCTGCTGCTACTCTGTTTATCATACATCCTGAATCCTAGTCACCTTACCCCTGCACATTGTTAATATGGTATTGGAACTGACCCTGTATATAGTCACCTTACCCCTATACATATCTACCTCCATCACTCCAGTATCCCTGCACATTGTTAATATGGAACTGACCCTGTATATAGTCACCTGACCCTGTATAGTCACCTGACCCTGTATATAGATTCTTACTTTCTCATATTCTTCTTATTTCTCGTGTGTTTTTGTTCTATCTTGTTATTTGTAATACTACATTGTTATTGATTACAGCTTGCAAGAAAGGCATTTCACTGTACTTGTGCATGTGACATTAAAACTTAGCTCCATGCGTTTATCCAAGTTTCATGTATAATCTTTAGATGCCTACAGCAGTCACACCACTAGAATACATAGCTTGGTCTGTAGCCTACAAAGCCTATTCCTGCTCTTTTCCTGCAATCCATCAAACGCATTTGGTGTGTCATCATAGAGGTCTCTGATTGGTGGTCATCATTTGGTGTGTCATCATAGTGGTCTCTGATTGGTGGTCATCATTTGGTGTGTCATCATAGTGGTCTCTGACTTGTGGTCAGACTCGCTCTGGCAGAACAAACTTAAAACTTGTTTCAATGCTGATTTGAATGTCATTGAGAAAACTAATATTTTTTTACGCAAACATCCTTTCTGAAGTAATCATCTAGTTTTTCAAAAATATCTAATCTGATTACAATATTTTAGATGGTAACATAACGGATTACAGTTTTTTTTTTTTGTAATACGTTACTCCCCAATCCTGCACACAATTTAGGAATATACTTGATACAAGTAGGCCTAGACTAGGGTTGGGCGGTCTACAGATTTTCATATCGTCATACTGTCCTCCTCTCACCACGGGATTGACGGTATTACCTGCTTAGTACACAAGGGGGCGCCAGAAAATGCAACAACAAAAAAGCCCATTGGCTGTCTATTACCAGAATGCTAACATAATTAGCACAAGTAACAGCGAATTTCCATGGAGGCTGCTAGCTAAATATGCTAACGAACGCAAACGAAAATAAACTAATTGCAAAGACAGGCAATCCAGCTCATAAAGTTATACATATATTAGGTAGAAGCTATCGAATGTTATTTTGGGTTTGGACATTTACAAGCGAAGGTGAATTAGAGGCATTGTGCAAATGGACAACGTTTTGATGCATGGAGTAATGGCTCTGTTGCTAGGGCAACGGGAGCATGCAGTAATGGCTCTGTTGCTAGGGCAACGGGAGCATGCAGTAATGGCTCTCCAGCAGCATGTCTACACGCCGTGTCTGTGTGGAGTCTGGAGTCGCTAGGGCAACGGGCGGAGCAGTCTGGTGTCGCTAGGGCAACGGGCGGAGCAGTCGAGGGGGAGCAGCAGATGTGCCTCTTAATTCAGCCACTTAGTAAGTTAAACTAGAGGGTCGTGTTAACACATATTTTCACGCAGGAAAAAAATTATATTTAAAAACACCTAAGAAATATCTTGCTGCGTTTCGTAAACGTTGATCTAAAATGCTTCCTATTGTCATTTCTGTTCGGCATCAGACTAATTCTGTGCTTCAGTTGCACTTTTGAACTCAGATGAGAATTCAGGAATGGTCGTTCTCTCAGCAGACAGCTCTGACTGATGTCTAGCTACTTTTCTCTGGTACTTTTCTTGGTGTAGCCAGACTACAGTAAAATGCAAGATTAACTTTAAGCAAAACATTGGGACATGTAGCTGGCTACATTCTTTCTATGATAAACATTAGAAATATGATGGCCATGCATAGTTTTTGCCAAAAATACCTTGCATTTTTTCATTTTAAGTCCATTTACTCGTGTGGCTGCTAGCCAAATAGCATTGCACCTCTGTTGTCATCTGATGAAAATGAAGCTATTTTTCTGACGAATGTGTTGCATTAATGTATTTTCTGTGAAGGAAAACTGTAGTTGCACGTCCCTGATCACTCCGTTGACGCAAAAAAAACACTTGACTTTCATTATAAAACGCGACCCCTGTCAACACACAGCTGGACTCACCTTGCTCCCGTTTTCTCCTGCTGTTTCATTTACAAACAAACACCTGACTGGCTCAGCTGTTCTGGGGAACTAAGTAAGCTTCATAATGTAAAATAATGTGACGGGTGAAATGAAGAACGCGATCTGCTTCATCTCCTGACGTATTGAACAAGCTAACTGCAGGTATTTACTTAAAACTATTTGCTACAAATATTAAAAACGTATCGAAAAACTTCAAAGGAATAGTTCAACGGTATTGAAAAACTACCCTGTGGCTATTTCCAAATACCCCGGTATACGGTATACCGCCCAAGCCTAACCTAGCCACTTGATTTTGGGACGGAAACAATACGTGCCTTGGATTAAGTTACATACCATGTGCTGTTCAACGGCGATCCTGGAGTGACAAAGCACTTCTGGCTTTCATCCTCTCCCTCACACCGGGGACACCAGGTGACTGTAAATATCTATCTAATTCATGCCCACCAGGACCAGATTTGAACAGTCCTGCAGCTATAGCTAAAGTGATTTCCCCCTGTGATCTTTAATAAAGCTGCTCCTACCTCTGTGGTGAGCTCAGGCATGAGGGGCTTGATCCTCTGTCTGTCTGGCTCTCTCCTGCGGCCCAGGGGCTTGTCAGGCTGGGCTGTTTTGGGAGGATCTCTCATAGGATGGGTCTTCCTGTCCTCGTAGTAATCTTCAGTCCTGTACTCGGAGGGGTGCCGTCCCCGCCTGGGGTTGACAGGCTTTTTCCCGCTGGCCCCAGCCGAGGGGGCAGATCTCTTAGTGGCCTGTCTGGTGGTGGTGTGAGCCGAGGGCCGCAGACGCTTCAGCTCGTGGTTATCCCCTCGGTCGTTCTTCCTCTTAGACCCTGGAGGGGGAAAAGCCATATTCATCTTCAATATCAAGGCCAATATGTAACCTGGTCTGTTTGGGACTGGCTTCGACACCGAATTCAATCAAATAAATAAGAAGAAAGAAACAACTTGTTTTTTTAACGTGTGCACCCTTATTAAACTGCTCGTCAACTCTACTGCAAACCGGGATGATGACAATGAGTGGATTTAGCATGAACAGACTCAGACAATATAGGCTTTTAAATCTGTCGATTCACAGAACTGTGTGGTAAAAGTACCTTTTTTCTGGTTGACGCGGTGTTCACTCTCCGGGTTGTAGAGCTCGTCGTCCTGATCAGGGGCCTCGGTGAGGATGTCGTCCAGCACGCTGAGCTCTCCCTCTGGAGGACAGATGGAAACCACACTTAGGCATGGTAGATTTCAACTAACACAGAGCGCACTTCCTTTACATAGTGCACCGTGTAGAGCTGGGCAGCCCAATCCTGATCCTGGAGGGCCGGTTTTCATGCTCTCTTTCTAAATCAGGAACTAATTCAGACCTGGGACACCAGGTGAGTGCAATTAACTACCAGTAGAAACAAAAAGCAGAAGTGTTTCGGCCCTCCAGGACCAGGATTGGGCAGCCCTGATGTAGGAAATAGGATGCTACTTGGGACGTAACCAGCATTATCGTTTTATAATTTAGTGGAATCTGTGTGCGCGCAGAACAGAGGGGATCACCTCTGGCCTAGCGAGCTGATGAAATAGTTTGGACTGGCATTGTAGCCTGTGCACGGGGCTAATCAATGGTTTGGGCCATGTACAGTATATAGATAGCCTTTGCATGGTCCATATTATCAGGTATTAGCTATTAGCAATAAACATTATCACCTTTAGACCAACTGATGCAGCAAAGTGCAAATAAATAGGCTGAAGCATGGGGTTGCATATCTGCATTTACCCTATTGGGCTAATCATTGGCCAGATCTTAAATGTAACCTTTGAACTAGTTATTACCATATTTATTAATTTTATGTCCCCAAAAAACGTTCATAATCACTGAATATAATGTAGGCCTACCTGTTAGGGTAACTCGGGGTAACTCGCCTACCTGTTAGGGTAACTCGGGGTAACTCGCCTACCTGTTAGGGTAACTCGGGGTAACTCGCCTACCTGTTAGGGTAACTCGGGGTAACTCGCCTACCTGTTAGGGTAACTCGGGGTAACTCGCCTACCTGTTAGGGTAACTCGGGGTAACTCGCCTACCTGTTAGGGTAACTCGGGGTAACTCGCCTACCTGTTAGGGTAACTCGGGGTAACTCGCCTACCTGTTAGGGTAACTCGGGGTAACTCGCCTACCTGTTAGGGTAACTCGGGGTAACTCGCCTACCTGTTAGGGTAACTCGGGGTAACTCGCCACCCGGGGTAAAATACCCCTGCCTGTACTTCTCACAGAAACCACTTCACGTCACAATTTTCCCCCTCAACACTTTCCCTGTTTTCCACTACTCTTGCTCAACAAAAAATATTAATGTCTCATCACAATTGTTTAAGTCATTCCAAATAAATGATTGAGGTAGAGAGGCATTGTACCCCAAGTCACACTACAATTGACCGATGTTACATTGAGCCCCACTCTCCCCTAATGCACTCACTGCGAATTGCGGAGCAGTCAAAGTGTTTCACCATGCTCCTGCTAAAAACCCTGGGTTTAAAAATGGCGCAGTTCGCGCATATTTAGGAGTTGAGAAATAAATAAAGTAGTAATGGAAAGCTGGGATTCCCCTCATTTTAACAAAAAAAACATTAAAAACTGCTGTTTTCGCGATTGCAAGAATTGTTGTGCATTGACTGATTGTCAGAATGCATGTTTCCCTCCCTATGGCAATTATAACATGAATACACGAGCTGAATATTTATCTAGCATAGAACACAACAAGCCAACTAGGTAAATAGATCAACTATTGTACTAAGTGGTTGTTAGATTTTTCTATTATTTACTCATTTTGTTTGCAGAGGAAAAGTACATGTGGAATGTTCTAGCATCTTCCGAATTCGCCTCAGCAGTAATATTTTTTCCATGTTCCATATTTTTTGTTGTTGCGTGGCGGCAATGATTTTTGCCGTGGCGCAGCACCAAAGCAAAAATGAGCGCAGCGGAAACACTGATGTGACCAATAGGGCCTGACCTATAGCCTATCATAATCTCATCAATAAATTGGTTATAACAAACTTCGAACACAGTAACGCGTGACAGCAAAATGGGTGCGGAGGACGAGGAAAATAAACTCAAAACGGGCGAATATTTACTGGTTGCTCAGGAGGGAAAGGTAAAGTCAGGTCTGTGGAAAGACATTTGACTTAGTTGTGGAAACTACTGGAGATCAAGAAAAAGGAGGGTATATGAGCAAGCGTTGCGTGAATATTATGTGTGCCAAAACGTTTGTGTTAGATTACAATATAATTTCTGACCATTTGGAACAGTGTAAACAACAATAAATAAATAAGTGTACCAGAGAGTCTGTTCTAACGAGATTTGTATATATATATATATATATATATATATATATATATATATATATATATATATATATATATATAATATAAGCCTTTATTACAGCAGACTAAAAACATATATACACTACTGGTCAAAAGTTTGGACACACCTACTCATTCAAGGGTTTTTCGTTACTTTTACTATTTTCTACATTGTAGAATAATAGTGAAGACATCAAAACTATGAAATAACACATATGGAATCATGTAGTAACCTAAAAACTGTTAAACAAATCAAAATATATTTTATATTTCAGATTCTTCAAATAGTCACCCTTCGCCTTGATGACAGCTTTGCACACGCTTGGCATTCTCTCAACCAGCTTCATGGGGTAGTCACCATTTCAATTAACAGGTGTGCCTTAAAAGTTAATTTGTGGAATTTATTTCTTTCTTAATGCGTTTGAGCCAATCAGTTGTGTTGTGACAAGGTAGGGGTGGTAAACAGAAGGTAGCCCTATTTGGTAAAAGACCAAGTCCATATTATGGCAAGAACAGCTCAAATAAGAAAGAGAAACGACAGTCAATCATTACTTTAAGACATGAAGGTCAGTCAATACGGAACATTTATAATAATAATAATAATAAGCCATTTAGCAGACGCTTTTATCCGAAGTGACTTACAGTCATGTGTGCATACATTTTTACGTATGGGTGGTCCCAGGGATCGAACCCACTACACTGGCGTTACAAGCGCCATGCTCTACCAATTGAGCTACAGAGGACCACGAAAGTGGTCAAAGAACTTTGAAAGTTTCTTCGAGTGCTGTCGCAAAATCCATCAAGCGCTATGATGAAACTGGCTCTCATGAGGACCACAACAGGAAAGGAAGACCCAGAGTTACCTCTGCTGCAGAGGAAAGTTCATTAGAGTTACCAGCCTCAGAAATTGCAGCCCAAATAAATGCTTCACAGAGTTCAAGTAACAGACACATCTCAACATCAACTGTGAGGAGAATGTGTGAATCAGGCCTTCATGGTCGAATTGCTGCCAAGAGACCACTACTAAAGGACACCAATAAGAAGAAGAGACTTGCTTGGTCCAAGAAACACGAGCAATGGACATTAGACCGGTGGAAATGTGTCCTTTGGTCAATTTTAAAACTAAAATGCTTGATTGCATTTCAAAGCATGAATGTCTCATATGCTGTGTGATGGCCTCTGTGGTCCTCTGTAGCTCAGCTGGTAGAGCACGGCGCTTGTAACGCCAGGGTAGTGGGTTCGATCCCCGGGACCACCAATACACAAAAAAAAAAAAAAAAAATGTATGCACGCATGACTGTAAGTCGCTTTGGATAAAAGCGTCTGCTAAATGGCATATTATTATTATTATGGCATGAACGAATGATTGATTGATTGATTGATATGGTAGCCTATATTTATATTGAAATCTAGGCCTAAGTAAGTTACGGAATTAAGACTAAACAGGATGCGCTCTTCGGTCTACATCTTGATGGTGGTTATACAAGGCTGAGAAGTTAAGAGCCCATCCTTCTACTCACTGAGCTTATTTATTTCAGAGAAAGTGATTTACAAATGTAAAATATTCAATAGAGAACATACTAGCAATATGCTGGCTACTGTTGATAGTGAGCAAAATACACTTTAGCATTCGTCTTGGCTAGCCTACTGTAGCCATGTGGACATCTCTTTTGGGATGTTTGTGCATCCCAATCAGCCACTCGAAACGGTCTTGAGTGGCAACAAATCTGCCCAATTAGCTGATTCGCTTTCCGTACACCCACTCCTTTCCACACGCCTACTCGCCCATAGTCCGGTCGCCATATTGGGCTGCAGCTACCCATTACCAGAGATACTGTCGAAGAGAGCAGCTTCTTCGACTCACACCCTGACTATTAGAATGGATTGCGTGATCATTTCCTTAGCAACCGCGTGACGCTGCATAACAACGTGAACACGATTGGTCAACAGTCTGCTGGGCGGAGCGTTATGCGTTTCTCCGGTAATTTCCCGCTGGGATTCTTATCTCTTCCTTTTCTAATTTATTTGCCCATACTTGACTGAAACCGGCCATTTGGCTTTCCTCTCCTCACCATATTTAGTGGGGAGTGGAAATTCCAAACGAATGCTTTAGATTTATACATCAGGGTATAACATCTGGCATCTTTGTTCTATCTGTATGAAGATGGGCGGAAACTGCATCTCCAATAGAAATCCCCGATCACACTTGTAGGCGACGTCATGATGACTTTGGCTACCTAAACTCATGCTGGTCGTCTCGCGCCGAACTGCGCATGCGCAGCCAGTCAAATCAAAGGCACTCCTTAGATATAAAGTTATTTTTGACAAAAAAAATGTACAGTTCGTCACTTTCACGAGGTTGGAATAATAACACGTTCAACTCCTTAAGACACTGACTCGAATCTAGGTTGTGCCTTTACATTTCGAGAAAATTAACCACTAAGGAATAATTTTTCACTTTCACTAAAACCCTAAACCCCGGCCTGGTCGAGAAGGGTGCAATTCGGGGCATTCCTGCATCTGCAGGAACCCCTCTTTATACTTGTATTGGTCAATCTTTAAGCTAGTACAGGCGGGAGGCGTTCCACTACAGTAGGTGGCTTTAATGCACAATAACGTTGGACACCAGCTGCCGATAAACCCCACAGAAGAAGGAGCTGGGGGGAAACAGTAGCAAGTCGTACACGGATAGACAGTGTCCATCGTCCTTGCCTGTCAGGCACTGTTTTCCCGCAGTTCTGTTAATGACAGCTTGGGCAGGTGTTCGGCAAGGAAAAATGTGTGCTTGCTTAGCCAGCTAGTCCGGTACTACTAACTGTGGCGACACTTTGTGCTAGCTAACCAGCTGTGCTAGAGTAGACAGTGTCTTTCTCAGCACAGGGTGACACTGTGCTGGCTAACTAACACACGGTGTCGCTAACAAGTTAGCTAGCACATGGTGTCGCCCCAGCCTCCCGCCTGCCTTTGCCCCCGGTTATGTTAACAACAGTGAGGGGACGTTCATGCAGGAACCAATGGGGTGTATATAGATTTTAGTCATTTAGTAGACACTCATCCAGAGCGATTTACAGTAATGAGTACTTTTACTATTTTCTACATTGTAGAATAATAGTGAAGACATCAAAACTATGGGGGGGGGGTTCATGAAGGAACCAATAGGATAGTCGAGGGGGCACCCCGAATTGCGGACTGTAGATGCACACTATTGGCCTGCTCTGCTTGGCCAGCGTTCCCGGAAGTCTCGCGTCTCGGGTTTAGAAACTGTGGCGCTGTTATCTTTGCTAGTTAGCTTTAACATTAACACTAGTATTTAGTAAACAAACGAGTATGATAACTCGTTATCTAGCTATCAAGACGTGGTAACGTTAACCCGGCTGTGTGTAAATTAATATTAGCATCACTGACTGGCCATTCTAAAAGCCAGTTGTGAGAAACTGGACTAGCTAACATCGTTGACAAAGGAATAGGGCCACAATGGTTAGTAAGCTAGCTAACGTTAGCAAGACAGCCAGAGATGTGTATATAATGACGAGATGCTCATGTCTACACCCGAACAATGGGAATCGTCCCAAAGTCGGGAAGGATGGCGACAAACTTAGGTCCAAAATAAGCCCATAGAAACGCATGGGGGTTATTTTGGCGAGTGAAACCTCTCGCTTCGCCTCTTCCTCTCTGAGACAGCTTGTTGCGTCGCTAACCACTGCGATGAACGCTACGTTACGTACCTTTCTCGTCTCGTCTGTCGACCGCCATCTTCCGCCCCTTTCCTCTAACCTTTAGAGGACTCGTTTTGTCTCCTCTCACGGTTACCCGATATCTAACTAGCTACTTATTTAGCAAAAATGTGTTAAATTGATGCCCCCCCCCCCTCAATGTTTACTGGAAGTGGGTCTCATCGTAGCTGCTGAAATGGCGCCTGAACTGCGACCCTCCTTTTTCTTCGTGTTAATTTCCGGCACTCTAGACAGTGTGTTGCGTATTGCTGCCTTTCGCAGGTCGGAGTGCAGATTGCACATTTCTAACAAAAAAGGGGAAACATTTCAATTGCACCACCATCTAACCCTACACCTATACACATCCCACTACGTTGGCCCTAAACGATGGAACCCCTTCTCTCAAAACTCCCTGTAGATCTTCTGCACTAATATTTCTCTGCTGCTGCAACTACCACATTGATCTTTTGTGATTTCTGCTCCATCAGTGCAGTGCAGTTGATCATCGTGGCTATAAACGCAAAAAAAATTCAACCTTACTAAAACGGCAATAAACGCAAAAAAATCAACCTTACTAAAACTCATCCTCTCAGGATCTCTCTCTCTTCAGGCCTACTCACTGGGGGGCTCCCAGTCGAATCCCTCACCCTTGGGCTATCCTCTACTCCTTACTGCCTCAGCATATGAAACCTTCTTCCCCACACGAACTCTGGCAATCTCAACTTGTCTCTCTCTTACAGGGCTCTTCGGATCCCCAGCTGCATGGGCGCCATCCACAGTTTACACACAGTGCTTTTTTAACCCCGACTTCACACTCCCTCTGACTCTGCCCTACAACACACTTTCCACATCATGGGATCTCCCTTCTACATACTGCTGCCACATGTCAAAATCCTTGGCACCTATAGCACCGTAGCGGGTTCCGAACAAACACCCTCACCAAATATATAATTTACCCTAGCCTGACCTTATCAGGTAGAAACTCCATATCAAAGCTCAACAAGACAGACAGGGTATCCTCCATCTCACCATTTCCACCGGGTCTGCGTCTCACCAAACGACGGGCGTCACAAACACCAGGAATACACTTTCTCATCTTATCCACCTCTATACTCAACGCCACCCCACTGATCAGTCCTTTGAGCGGCGCCCTGCTCCGGAGAGCAAAGCACGACACAGGTTGAGCCCAGAAACGCGATGCGGAGTGCCCGCTGCCTCTGGGTGAAGGATTTATTTTATTTTATTTTTGGGCAAAGGATGGGTGAAGGATGCACAAAATAGCAACACAATTCCACTTCCCGAGACTTTGACAGATGTAACAGTTCTTCACCCAACTTGACACAACATAGGGCAGCAGGTAGCTTAGTGGTTAAGAGCGTTGTGCCAGTAACCGAAAGGTCGCTGGTTCTAATCCCAGAGTTTAAAGCAAGTTTGCTGCAAATCTGCTGATATACAACCACATTTCGAAATTGCAACTTGTGTATACTATTCTAACTCAACAGTAAGTTGAGACCCCGACTGAGTTCCTAGTGTACAAGCTAGCTAGCTAGTGTAGCTAGCAGAGGTGGGACCAACTCACTATTATTCAAGTCACAAGCAAGTCTCAAGTCACAAGGTCTGAATCCCAAGTAGAACGGGTCAAGTCTCGAGTCAAGTCGAAGTCGTGAATCTAAGAGTGAGTCGAGTCACAATTCTTTCAAGTGTCAAGTCAAGTAAAAAATAAATATATTCATGCAATGACTTGTTCAACTACATATCTTTGTCTATTTATTGAGGCTACCAGACACACCTTTTCTTTGTTTTGTTTACAACACATTTTAATTATGTTATTGTAAAATAGGGACTTTTTAGCAGTCGTAAAGGCATGAAATCAGCAGAAGGCAAGGTAGCTGCTTTTAGCAACGTGTGTGTATTTACATACACTAACATTGCTCCCAATTGTATTAGGTTACACAAAAACAGTCCGCAGGAAGCCAGAAGTTAAATACAATTCTATTTCAACTTACTGTGCTAGTGAGCAGGATGGTTGGTCATTATGACGGGGGGAATTTGTGACTAATTAACTAAAGGATCGTATTATTAAACGCCCACACCAGCGGAAATCCAAATTTTTCCTCTGAAAGACGATGCCCGGAGCTTACCCGTGATGTTGCACAAAGATTTAAGTCAATACGTCATCCTTAAAGTATGATATACAGTGGGGAAAAAAGTATTTAGTCAGCCACCAATTGTGCAAGTTCTCCCACTTAAAAAGATGAGAGAGGCCTGTAATTTTCATCATAGGTACACGTCAACTATGACAGACAAAAGGAGATTTTTTTTTCTCCAGAAAATCACATTGTAGGATTTTTAATGAATTTATTTGCAAATTATGGTGGAAAATAAGTATTTGGTCAATAACAAAAGTTTCTCAATACTTTGTTATATACCCTTTGTTGGCAATGACACAGGTCAAACGTTTTCTTTAAGTCTTCACAAGGTTTTCACACACTGTTGCTGGTATTTTGGCCCATTCCTCCATGCAGATCTCCTCTAGAGCAGTGATGTTTTGGGGCTGTCGCTGGGCAACACGGACTTTCAACTCCCTCCAAAGATTTTCTATGGGGTTGAGATCTGGAGACTGGCTAGGCCACTCCAGGACCTTGAAATGCTTCTTACGAAGCCACTCCTTCGTTGCCCGGGCGGTGTGTTTGGGATCATTGTCATGCTGAAAGACCTAGCCACGTTTCATCTTCAATGCCCTTGCTGATGGAAGGAGGTTTTCACTCAAAATCTCACGATACATGGCCCCATTCATTCTTTCCTTTATACGGATCAGTCATCCTGGTCCCTTTGCAGAAAAACAGCCCCAAAGCATGATGTTTCCACCCCCATGCTTCACAGTAGGTATGGTGTTCTTTGTATGCAACTCAGCATTCTTTGTCCTCCAAACACGATGAGTTGAGTTTTTACCAAAAAGTTCTATTTTGGTTTCATCTGACCATATGACATTCTCCCAATCCTCTTCTGGATCATCCAAATGCACTCTAGCAAACTTCAGACGGGCCTGGACATGTACTGGCCTAAGCAGGGGGACACGTCTGGCACTGCAGGATTTGAGTCCCTGGCGGCGTAGTGTGTTACTGATGGTAGGCTTTGTTACTTTGGTCCCAGCTCTCTGCAGGTCATTCACTAGGTCCCCCCGTGTGGTTCTGGGATTTTTGCTCACCGTTCTTGTGATCATTTTGACCCCACGGGGTGAGATCTTGCGTGGAGCCCCAGATCGAGGGAGATTATCAGTGGTCTTGTATGTCTTCCATTTCCTAATAATTGCTCCCACAGTTGATTTCTTCAAACCAAGCTGCTTACCTATTGCAGATTCAGTCTTCCCAGCCTGGTGCAGGTCTACAATTTTGTTTCTGGTGTCCTTTGACAGCTCTTTGGTCTTGGCCATAGTGGAGTTTGGAGTGTGACTGTTTGAGGTTGTGGACAGGTGTCTTTTATACTGATAACAAGCTCAAACAGGTGCCATTAATACAGGTAACGAGTGGAGGACAGAGGAGCCTCTTAAAGAAGAAGTTACAGGTCTGTGAGAGCCAGAAATCTTGCTTGTTTGTAGGTGACCAAATACTTATTTTCCACCATAATTTGCAAATAAATTCATAAAAAATCCTACAATGTGATTTTCTGGATTTTTTCCCCTCAATTTGTCTGTCATAGTTGACGTGTACCTATGATGAAAATTACAGGCCTCTCTCATCTTTTTAAGTGGGAGAACTTGCACAATTGGTGGCTGACTAAATACTTTTCCCCCCCACTGTATTTGGGCTTGAACAGGGATATCCGAAGTTAAACTTCAGATTTTTCCGGTTTATGCCTTGTGTTTCATGATAAAATGACATACATGTATTTCTGACTATACGCTTTATGCTATGCATGGCTTTAGTTCATCTGGAACCACCTACAAAACATTTACATGTGCGGCCTCATTACTTCCTGGTGCTATGGCTTACTGCTGTCTGTAGTGATGGGAAACCAAGGCTTTCGAAAGCCTTTGGGGCTTTTACCAAATTGTGACGAAAAATTTTTCATTACTCTGAGCTTTTAACCAGTGGCGTGTATTCATGGATGCCAAGGGAAGCATCCAAAAAAACAAAAAAAACATTATCTTTCGTCTCTGTGTTTCCAAATGTTCCTTCAATTTGCAAGAGGCTGAATGTCTCTAACCGGAGAAAGCATTCGAGGGAGCGAAACAGCGCCACTCTGTAAGTGTAGTCCATTATCTGACTGTCTCTGTAAGTGTAGTCCATTATCTGACTGTCTCTGTAAGTGTAGTCCATTATCTGATGCTGTCTCTGTAAGTGTAGTCCATTATCTGACTGTCTCTGTAAGTGTAGTCCATTATCTGATGCTGTCTGGTCAATAAGAGTATGATATTGTTGCCGCCCCTAGCATTGAATGCAAGGAAAGCCAGCGAGCATTTGGCCTCCCTTGATAAATGTTTTGATAAAATAATAGCCAATCAGCGTTGAGCTAAACTGAGTGAGCTAAACTGTAAATGGTCCTGGCGCACCAAAAAAAAAGTGTCAAGGGAAGCCAGTTTGGATCTGGCTTCACACCAATCACATCACATCAAAAGCAAAACATCTTTGACAGAAAAAACTTGAATTGTTGCATCTCGTTGTGTCATTGTCCTCCGGTGGCTAGCCAAAATTGTCCCTTTCCTAAATTAGCCATGGATGGAGACAGGGATTTGGACTTTTTAGACAACATATGCCTAATAAAATACTTCAAATGGTAGGCTAACCGCATCTTGCTCTCTTTCTGTGTGTGGTGACTTAAAGAAGAGTCAAGTTAAGGCTGAATTCATCTGAGCTAACATCTATCTGAATTTCTGTCGGTGTCCATTTTGAAAGTGTTGAACGAAGGCCTTCCTCGTCGCAGCTCGTTGGCTCGCACTTCATTATACTTAGAGCTTAGTGTTAACGATATAAGAACACACATTATGAATTTACTGAACATAAATGTAATAATGTTTGTGTATGGTTCAAAAGTCAAAACTCATGTTGGCGTTCGTTATTATTGAAGGACAATGCGGTTCTTATTGACTTACACAAATCCACAAGGAGTCAGTAGAAACCACATTTGTTTAAGCAAGTCAGCCATATCAGCTATGGGTTTTAAAAAGGCAGTAAATGAGGCAGAATGAACTGTTTCGCTGCCAGACGAGGCTCCGCTGATAGCCAGGTGTAGCGGTGGTAAGGATTCACTCCATGGTGCTGAAAGGAAAGCTGTCGGGACAGCTTTATGGAGGCCCTAACAGTTTGTGGGCACCGTTTGTCACCGTTATTAGTGCAATTAAGGTATTGTTTAGTATTGTGTTGTGTAGTGGCTTTTGCTGGCATGCATCTAAAATACTTTTTTTTTTTGCCCCACCAAGATTTACATGCTAAAATCGCCACTGCAACGACAGATGATCAACATCAATTCGCTAGGGATATTAGATCCAACGTGGATCCAGGCACGACTGTCTTCTCTGGCGTATCGAACGAGACACCTAAATATTCTGGACATTCCTCGCAAACACCTTTTTTCCCAGCACTTGGGTTGTTGTTGCATCCCATGCCCTATCACAACAGCTGTTCATCACTTGACTGTCATTCTGAAAATTCCTTCCTGGATCAGATGATTATGATGATGTGTGAAAATATCATGGAGTAACTAATCAGATGGACACCAAATGCACATCCAACAAGTGCATCATTATTGACGATCCATGTCAATGACAGTATCGATTTAGGTTGTAAGTATCAAGGTAAGGTGACTTTTCCAGTTAGAAGCATTCCATTTTGCAATCCCATCATTTTTGATTTTTGTGCCCATGAAAACAGTTTCCACCCCGTAACATAAGGAGACACTAAATGTTACCTAGTTACACTGGATTTCTGAGATCTCTGTACAAAAAACTGTACGACAACTAGATACAGGATTCTTACAAGGTTCCAGTTCAATATCTAATTTAACTGATGAATGTTTAATATCTGATATAATGACAACCTGCACTGCCATAAATGGAAGGACAGAAAAGTAATGTTTTATGTCACACGATTTTGGACAATCCATCAAGACACCAACCATGATAAAGGGTTAAACTTAGGTTTTAAATCACCTCGTGAATTTTATTGAATATAAGTTATGATCCCTCCTTATATCTTAACGTAATGACATGAAAAAAATGGGCAGATTATTATCGATGACTTTTACAGCTGTAACAAGATGTTCAGTTTAGGAAATCCTCACTGGCACCCTAGTTTATAAAGACCCTTTTGCGCTATGATAACGTCGCCCCCATGACGATAATGCCCACCACGATAATGTCGCCAGGTGATTGTTTCAGTACATTACATTATTCCAGACCAGGGGGTCACTCCGTCTTCTGTCTTGCTTTAGTTTTCCTGAAGCAGAAAGTACATGTTTTAACCGAGACTATAATGATGAGTGCCACGACGGAGAGCAGGGCAGCTGCCACGTCCAGACAGTGGTACTGGTACCAGCTCAGGTTATGGGACTCTACCCTCAGGTGCTTGGCCCCCTTGTTGCGCATCACAAACTCAATCCAGAACACCGCTGTATCCAGGGGCTTCATTGGCTGGTCGTGGTGAAGACTGGAAAGCCTCATCATGTTTTCTTTGTACCTGGTGAAAGAAGAAGGGATGTAGTTATTTAGTCTGAAGTGTCCAGTCTGTTTATGACATCACACCAACTCCTTGTCACTCATTGTCATATTTTGCTTGATCTGGGATCAGGCTTAATGTCTAAAGCACTCAATACATCACGGTAATCATTGTCCCCCACAATGAAATCAGGGAGGGGACTATGGATCTGTCTCCGTCAATTCGTAAACTAATATTTAAGGAGGAGTGAAGCTTGACAGAACAACTCATATTTAAGGAGGGGTGAAGCTTGACAGAACAACTCATATTTAAGGAGGAGTGAAGCTTGACAGAACAACTCATATTTAAGGAGGAGTCAGGCTTGACAGAACAACTAAAACATGATAATTTCCTCCTTAATACAGTAATGTCAAGAAATACCTTACTGACACAGGTTGTTGGCTTTGAAATAAGCCAATCAGCAAGTGAGGAAACCAATCGTACCGAATATTTGTGTTTTTGGTCTGTTCAATCTGAAAATGACTTACGATGGATCATTGATCACAGAGTTAAGGCCATCCACCAGATCTTTGGATGTCATCTTGTTGAAGTCCATCATGACAGCCGCTCCCTTGGTCTTCATGTGCATGATGTTGACTGGCTGGTCAGCGAACAGAGGGATGCCCACCATAGGAACTCCATGGTAGATGGCTTCATACAGTCCGTTGGTCCCACCGTGGGTGATGAAGGCTTTGGTCTTTGGGTGACCTTTTGGATACAACACAACGACAGAGAGAGCAGGGTTGTAGGGTCAAACACTGTATAGGACCTACAGGGCCCGTATTCATAAAGCGTTTCAGAGTAGGAGGGCTGATCTAGGATCACTTTAGACTTTTAGCTTATAATGAACAGGTTGAAGATACCCAGGTTAGGACAAGCTACTAATTCCATGCAGAAGCATTTGAAAAATCAGCAGAGTCATGGGACCAGTGTTGTTGTTAAAGCATTGCTTAGAACTCTTCCTCTATTGTGCATTCTTACATTTTAGTCATTTAGCAGGATGCTCTAAACCCAGACGCGGC
This sequence comes from Coregonus lavaretus, assembly GCF_964263955.1. Taxonomy (NCBI): domain Eukaryota; kingdom Metazoa; phylum Chordata; class Actinopteri; order Salmoniformes; family Salmonidae; genus Coregonus; species Coregonus lavaretus. The sequence continues at coordinate 496,130 of NW_028166140.1, forward strand.
TTACAATTAGTGCATTCATTTTAAGATAGATAGGTGAGACAACCACACATGACAGTCGTAATGCAAAGAGTTATGGGATATCAGAATCGTAGTCTTAACCGATGTTATCTTCTACCTGATCCCAGATCAGCACTACTGCGGGCCAAGGATCACAAAGAAAGACATGTTATTACCTAGTAAGTCATTCTGTGGAATCCACTTATAGACTCTTGTGTTGGGAGCCAGGGTCTCTGGTTTCTCCCCACTGTATCTCCACAGCACCTATACAAGGTGAGAAAACAGGAATAAGAATCTGGCGATGAAACGGTACTCAGAACTAGAAGCTATGATATTTTTTTGAAGGGGCCCTGATGTCCAAATTCATCAACACCTCAGAATGAATTCTGTGTAAAAAAACAAAAACAAACAGTATATTTGTATCCCACAAATGGATCAGATTGAGGGGGCATATGTGCTCCCTGCTTAGTTTGAATGGGCATGACACCTCTGCTTATAGCATTATAACAAAGGGCATGACACCTCTGCTTATAGCATTATAACAAAGGGCATGACACCTCTGCTTATAGCATTATAACAAAGGGCATGACACCTCTGCTTATAGCATTATAACAAAGGGCATGACACCTCTGCTTATAGCATTATAACAAAGGGCATGACACCTCTGCTTATAGCATTATAACAAAGGGCATGACACCTCTGCTTATAGCATTATAACAAAGGGCATGACACCTCTGCTTATAGCATTATAACAAAGGGCATGACACCTCTTCTTATAGCATTATAACAAAGGGCATGACACCTCTGCTTATAGCATTATAACAAAGGGCATGACACCTCTGCTTATAGCATTATAACAAAGGGCATGACACCTCTGCTTATAGCATTATAACAAAGGGCATGACACCTCTGCTTATAGCATTATAACAAAGGGCATGACACCTCTGCTTATAGCATTATAACAAAGGGCATGACACCTCTGCTTATAGCATTATAACAAAGGGCATGACACCTCTGCTTATAGCATTATAACAAAGGGCATGACACCTCTGCTTATAGCATTATAACAAAGGGCATGACACCTCTGCTTATAGCATTATAACAAAGGGCATGACACCTCTGCTTATAGCATTATAACAAAGGGCATGACACCTCTGCTTATAGCATTATAACAAAGGGCATGACACCTCTGCTTATAGCATTATAACAAAGGGCATGACACCTCTGCTTATAGCATTATAACAAAGGGCATGACACCTCTGCTTATAGCATTATAACAAAGGGCATGACACCTCTGCTTATAGCATTATAACAAAGGGCATGACACCTCTGCTTATAGCATTATAACAAAGGGCATGACACCTCTGCTTATAGCATTATAACAAAGGGCATGACACCTCTGCTTATAGCATTATAACAAAGGGCATGACACCTCTGCTTATAGCATTATAACAAAGGGCATGACACCTCTGCTTATAGCATTATAACAAAGGGCATGACACCTCTGCTTATAGCATTATAACAAAGGGCACGACACCTCTGCTTATAGCATTATAACAAAGGGCACGACACCTCTGCTTATAGCATTATAACAAAGGGCACGACACCTCTGCTTATAGCATTATAACAAAGGGCACGACACCTCTGCTTATAGCATTATAACAAAGGGCACGACACCTCTGCTTATAGCATTATAACAAAGGGCACGACACCTCTGCTTATAGCATTATAACAAAGGGCACGACACCTCTGCTTATAGCATTATAACAAAGGGCACGACACCTCTGCTTATAGCATTATAACAAAGGGCACGACACCTCTGCTTATAGCATTATAACAAAGGGCACGACACCTCTGCTTATAGCATTATAACAAAGGGCACGACACCTCTGCTTATAGCATTATAACAAAGGGCACGACACCTCTGCTTATAGCATTATAACAAAGGGCACGACACCTCTGCTTATAGCATTATAACAAAGGGCACGACACCTCTGCTTATAGCATTATAACAAAGGGCACGACACCTCTGCTTATAGCATTATAACAAAGGGCACGACACCTCTGCTTATAGCATTATAACAAAGGGCACGACACCTCTGCTTATAGCATTATAACAAAGGGCACGACACCTCTGCTTATAGCATTATAACAAAGGGCACGACACCTCTGCTTATAGCATTATAACAAAGGGCACGACACCTCTGCTTATAGCATTATAACAAAGGGCACGACACCTCTGCTTATAGCATTATAACAAAGGGCACGACACCTCTGCTTATAGCATTATAACAAAGGGCACGACACCTCTGCTTATAGCATTATAACAAAGGGCACGACACCTCTGCTTATAGCATTATAACAAAGGGCACGACACCTCTGCTTATAGCATTATAACAAAGGGCACGACACCTCTGCTTATAGCATTATAACAAAGGGCACGACACCTCTGCTTATAGCATTATAACAAAGGGCACGACACCTCTGCTTATAGCATTATAACAAAGGGCACGACACCTCTGCTTATAGCATTATAACAAAGGGCACGACACCTCTGCTTATAGCATTATAACAAAGGGCACGACACCTCTGCTTATAGCATTATAACAAAGGGCACGACACCTCTGCTTATAGCATTATAACAAAGGCACGACACCTCTGCTTATAGCATTATAACAAAGGGCACGACACCTCTGCTTATAGCATTATAACAAAGGGCACGACACCTCTGCTTATAGCATTATAACAAAGGGCACGACACCTCTGCTTATAGCATTATAACAAAGGGCACGACACCTCTGCTTATAGCATTATAACAAAGGGCACGACACCTCTGCTTATAGCATTATAACAAAGGGCACGACACCTCTGCTTATAGCATTATAACAAAGGGCACGACACCTCTGCTTATAGCATTATAACAAAGGGCACGACACCTCTGCTTATAGCATTATAACAAAGGGCACGACACCTCTGCTTATAGCATTATAACAAAGGGAACACGACACCTATCTGCTTATAGCATTATAACAAAGGGCACGACACCTCTGCTTATAGCATTATAACAAAGGGCACGACACCTCTGCTTATAGCATTATAACAAAGGGCACGACACCTCTGCTTATAGCATTATAACAAAGGGCACGACACCTCTGCTTATAGCATTATAACAAAGGGCACGACACCTCTGCTTATAGCATTATAACAAAGGGCACGACACCTCTGCTTATAGCATTATAACAAAGGGCACGACACCTCTGCTTATAGCATTATAACAAAGGCACGACACCTCTGCTTATAGCATTATAACAAAGGGCACGACACCTCTGCTTATAGCATTATAACAAAGGGCACGACACCTCTGCTTATAGCATTATAACAAAGGGCACGACACCTCTGCTTATAGCATTATAACAAAGGGCACGACACCTCTGCTTATAGCATTATAACAAAGGGCACGACACCTCTGCTTATAGCATTATAACAAAGGGCACGACACCTCTGCTTATAGCATTATAACAAAGGGCACGACACCTCTGCTTATAGCATTATAACAAAGGGCACGACACCTCTGCTTATAGCATTATAACAAAGGGCACGACACCTCTGCTTATAGCATTATAACAAAGGGCACGACACCTCTGCTTATAGCATTATAACAAAGGGCACGACACCTCTGCTTATAGCATTATAACAAAGGGCACGACACCTCTGCTTATAGCATTATAACAAAGGGCACGACACCTCTGCTTATAGCATTATAACAAAGGGCACGACACCTCTGCTTATAGCATTATAACAAAGGGCACGACACCTCTGCTTATAGCATTATAACAAAGGGCACGACACCTCTGCTTATAGCATTATAACAAAGGGCACGACACCTCTGCTTATAGCATTATAACAAAGGGCACGACACCTCTGCTTATAGCATTATAACAAAGGGCACGACACCTCTGCTTATAGCATTATAACAAAGGGCACGACACCTCTGCTTATAGCATTATAACAAAGGGCACGACACCTCTGCTTATAGCATTATAACAAAGGGCACGACACCTCTGCTTATAGCATTATAACAAAGGGCACGACACCTCTGCTTATAGCATTATAACAAAGGGCACGACACCTCTGCTTATAGCATTATAACAAAGGGCACGACACCTCTGCTTATAGCATTATAACAAAGGCACGACACCTCTGCTTATAGCATTATAACAAAGGGCACGACACCTCTGCTTATAGCATTATAACAAAGGGCACGACACCTCTGCTTATAGCATTATAACAAAGGGCACGACACCTCTGCTTATAGCATTATAACAAAGGGCACGACACCTCTGCTTATAGCATTATAACAAAGGGCACGACACCTCTGCTTATAGCATTATAACAAAGGGCACGACACCTCTGCTTATAGCATTATAACAAAGGGCACGACACCTCTGCTTATAGCATTATAACAAAGGGCACGACACCTCTGCTTATAGCATTATAACAAAGGGCACGACACCTCTGCTTATAGCATTATAACAAAGGCACGACACCTCTGCTTATAGCATTATAACAAAGGGCACGACACCTCTGCTTATAGCATTATAACAAAGGGCACGACACCTCTGCTTATAGCATTATAACAAAGGGCACGACACCTCTGCTTATAGCATTATAACAAAGGGCACGACACCTCTGCTTATAGCATTATAACAAAGGGCACGACACCTCTGCTTATAGCATTATAACAAAGGGCACGACACCTCTGCTTATAGCATTATAACAAAGGGCACGACACCTCTGCTTATAGCATTATAACAAAGGGCACGACACCTCTGCTTATAGCATTATAACAAAGGGCACGACACCTCTGCTTATAGCATTATAACAAAGGGCACGACACCTCTGCTTATAGCATTATAACAAAGGGCACGACACCTCTGCTTATAGCATTATAACAAAGGGCACGACACCTCTGCTTATAGCATTATAACAAAGGGCACGACACCTCTGCTTATAGCATTATAACAAAGGGCACGACACCTCTGCTTATAGCATTATAACAAAGGGCACGACACCTCTGCTTATAGCATTATAACAAAGGGCACGACACCTCTGCTTATAGCATTATAACAAAGGGCACGACACCTCTGCTTATAGCATTATAACAAAGGGCACGACACCTCTGCTTATAGCATTATAACAAAGGGCACGACACCTCTGCTTATAGCATTATAACAAAGGGCACGACACCTCTGCTTATAGCATTATAACAAAGGGCACGACACCTCTGCTTATAGCATTATAACAAAGGGCACGACACCTCTGCTTATAGCATTATAACAAAGGGCACGACACCTCTGCTTATAGCATTATAACAAAGGGCACGACACCTCTGCTTATAGCATTATAACAAAGGGCACGACACCTCTGCTTATAGCATTATAACAAAGGGCACGACACCTCTGCTTATAGCATTATAACAAAGGGCACGACACCTCTGCTTATAGCATTATAACAAAGGGCACGACACCTCTGCTTATAGCATTATAACAAAGGGCACGACACCTCTGCTTATAGCATTATAACAAAGGGCACGACACCTCTGCTTATAGCATTATAACAAAGGGCACGACACCTCTGCTTATAGCATTATAACAAAGGGCATGACACCTCTGCTTATAGCATTATAACAAAGGGCATGACACCTCTGCTTATAGCATTATAACAAAGGGCATGACACCTCTGCTTATAGCATTATAACAAAGGGCATGACACCTCTGCTTATAGCATTATAACAAAGGGCACGACACCTCTGCTTATAGCATTATAACAAAGGGCACGACACCTCTGCTTATAGCATTATAACAAAGGGCATGACACCTCTGCTTATAGCATTATAACAAAGGGCATGACACCTCTGCTTATAGCATTATAACAAAGGGCATGACACCTCTGCTTATAGCATTATAACAAAGGGCATGACACCTCTGCTTATAGCATTATAACAAAGGGCATGACACCTCTGCTTATAGCATTATAACAAAGGGCATGACACCTCTGCTTATAGCATTATAACAAAGGGCATGACACCTCTGCTTATAGCATTATAACAAAGGGCATGACACCTCTGCTTATAGCATTATAACAAAGGGCATGACACCTCTGCTTATAGCATTATAACAAAGGGCATGACACCTCTGCTTATAGCATTATAACAAAGGGCATGACACCTCTGCTTATAGCATTATAACAAAGGGCATGACACCTCTGCTTATAGCATTATAACAAAGGGCATGACACCTCTGCTTATAGCATTATAACAAAGGGCATGACACCTCTGCTTATAGCATTATAACAAAGGGCATGACACCTCTGCTTATAGCATTATAACAAAGGGCATGACACCTCTGCTTATAGCATTATAACAAAGGGCATGACACCTCTGCTTATAGCATTATAACAAAGGGCATGACACCTCTGCTTATAGCATTATAACAAAGGGCATGACACCTCTGCTTATAGCATTATAACAAAGGGCATGACACCTCTGCTTATAGCATTATAACAAAGGGCATGACACCTCTGCTTATAGCATTATAACAAAGGGCACGACACCTCTGCTTATAGCATTATAACAAAGGGCACGACAACCTCTGCTTATAGCATTATAACAAAGGGCATGACACCTCTGCTTATAGCATTATAACAAAGGGCATGACACCTCTGCTTATAGCATTATAACAAAGGGCATGACACCTCTGCTTATAGCATTATAACAAAGGGCATGACACCTCTGCTTATAGCATTATAACAAAGGGCATGACACCTCTGCTTATAGCATTATAACAAAGGGCACGACACCTCTGCTTATAGCATTATAACAAAGGGCACGACACCTCTGCTTATAGCATTATAACAAAGGGCACGACACCTCTGCTTATAGCATTATAACAAAGGGCACGACACCTCTGCTTATAGCATTATAACAAAGGGCACGACACCTCTGCTTATAGCATTATAACAAAGGGCACGACACCTCTGCTTATAGCATTATAACAAAGGGCACGACACCTCTGCTTATAGCATTATAACAAAGGGCACGACACCTCTGCTTATAGCATTATAACAAAGGGCACGACACCTCTGCTTATAGCATTATAACAAAGGGCACGACACCTCTGCTTATAGCATTATAACAAAGGGCACGACACCTCTGCTTATAGCATTATAACAAAGGGCACGACACCTCTGCTTATAGCATTATAACAAAGGGCACGAATACTCACCTCTTGCTTATAGTACATATAACAAAGGGGCACACACCTGTGCTTATACATTATAACAAAGGCACGACACCTCTGCTTATAGCATTATAACAAAGGGCAACGACACCTCTGCTTATAGCATTATAACAAAGGGCACGACACCTCTGCTTATAGCATTATAACAAAGGGCACGACACCTCTGCTTATAGCATTATAACAAAGGCACGACACCTCTGCTTATAGCATTATAACAAAGGCACGACACTCTGCTTATAGCATTATAACAAATGGCACGACACCTCTGCTTATAGCATTATAACAAAGGGCAAGAAAATACTCTCAGCTTATAGCATTATAACAAAGGGCACGACCACCTCTGCTTATAGCATTATAACAAAGGGCACGACACCTCTGCTTATAGCATTATAACAAAGGGC
>NW_028166139.1:0-10000 GCF_964263955.1 Coregonus lavaretus
ACCCTGGCCTGGATACTTGAACGGACAAGACATTACAATACTGACATGACCTTACATAGATCTAAGAGCATATTTGGTCAAGATCAAAGTACTGACGTGGCCTGTGCTGGACATGTTCTGAGACGCTGGATTAAATACAATATAACCTTGTCCCCAGGCTCGAATCGCTGGCACATAGAGCCTGGTAACAGTGTGCCACAAAGTGGGACTTGAAAGGGTTGTGGTTTAGAGCCCTGCACGGCCATGAATTTTAAGCCTGAGCCCTACCCATGCCTGCGACGTTCAGGCCCTATCCTACCCAGGCCCAATTGCTTCTGCCCAAAACCCGAAATCAGACAAAACGTCCTTCGTTTGTAAATCCATGATCTGCTCCTCTCTGTCTGTCACTCGCTCCCTGTGCGCAGCTCGCTCTCAATGAACTCCGCTAATGGCGGCTCCGAGTATCTCGGTATCCATAGCAACGTCTCCACTTGGGCTACTCTGCTCAACGAAAAGACATTAGAGAGCAGTTAGCTGTTAGCTACTTTTCAACAAAACTCAACGAACGTTATTATTTTCTGTGAAATAATCTCTCCCGTCTTATATTTGACGAGGTTGAAGCACTTCTGACACCACGTTATGATCTTAGACAGATATCACTGTACTGCACAGCAGAGCACAAGCAAATGGCTTCATAATGTTAGTGATACCCGAGCCCTGCCCCTACCCTAGTCATTGATGGGGAAAAAACAGGCCCTACATACGTAGATCTACAGTGGTTCCTCAATTAAAAGTAGCATCATACTGCAGTGGAGTATGCCATATGCTGTATGCTGTGGTATGCTGTGGTAGGGTATGGTCCGTTACAGCGCTTGCCATTAATGCTCATTTTAACCACCAGAGGGCATGTTGGAGCACATACATTTACATTTTTGTCATTTAGCAGACGCTCTTATCCAGAGCGACTTACAAGTTAGTGAGTGCATACATTTTTTATATTTTTTTATATTGCCCCCCCGTGGGAATCAAACCCACAACCCTGGTGTTGCAAACGCCATGCTCTACCAACTGAGCTACATCCCTGCCGGCCATTCCCTCCCCTACCCTGGACGACGCTGTTGACATGGCTCGGCATGTTGAAGTTACTGTTGAGTTGTTGACATGGCTCAGCATGTTGAAGTTATTGTTGAGTTGTTGACATGGCTCGGCATGTTGAAGTTACTGTTGAGTTGTTGACATGGCTCGGCATGTTGAAGTTACTGTTGAGTTTTTGACATGGCTCGGCATGTTGAAGTTACTGTTGAGTTGTTGACATGGCTCGGCATGTTGAAGTTATTGTTGAGTTGTTGACATGGCTCGGCATGTTGAAGTTATTGTTGAGTTGTTGACATGGCTCGGCATGTTGAAGTTATTGTTGAGTTGTTGACATGGCTCGGCATGAGGAGAGAGTTTGTGTTTCTAGTCCTTGAGATGTCCCTGGACACAGACATCAAAAGGACTACATCAGCAGCCACCCCTGTTAGGTGCTTGGACACTTTACGGTAAACAAACTATACCTTGATGGTTCCTCCAAAGGAAAGTAAAGCGACAATCTAGAGTTGCCAATCAGACAACTCATAGCGCTGTCACTGGTTGTAATATCACAGCAGACATGTTAGATCATTTCAATGTCAATGCCTGATGTAACAGTGGAATCTGACTGGAATGGGATCAAGCTATTTCTCCCTTGCCTAGCATGCCGCCTACTAAACTGTCTGTCTGTTCTGTAACAGCGACGTCCATCGGATGGAGAAGGAGCAGGAGGTGGAGAGAGAGAGAGACAGACAGCGCTCCACCAAGTTCTACGACACCAAGATCAACTTCAACGAACCTCCCCCTAAGGTAGCGTCATACAGTATCTTCTTGATGACCCCCCCCCCCCCCACCTTCTGCATCGATGCCCTTGTGTCATAGCGTTGTAAGCATTTGCATGTAAGTTACTCAACGCTCGTCATCGGTTCTGTCCCTGTGTCTCCAGCCCTGCAGGATGAAATATGGGAGTCGTTTTGGGAACAGTATCGGTCTGCACATTCAGCTGAATGAGGCCCTGTGTGCCAGCTCTCCAGACCTGGTCAGTCCCTGTGACTACACCACTCCTGTTGACTCCATGACCAACACCTTGATGGTGCCCACGGTGTCTCCACGACGACGCAGCATGGGGGTGAGACTAGTTATCTAGTTCTAGTCTACTTCCTTCTAGACTAGTTATCTAGTTCTGGTCTACTTCCTTCTATACTAGTTATCTAGTTCTAGTCTACTTCCTTCTAGACTCTAGTTATCTAGTTCTAGTCTACTTCCATCTAGACTAGTTATCTAGTTCTAGTCTACTTCCTTCTAGACTCTAGTTATCTAGTTCTAGTCTACTTCCATCTAGACTAGTTATCTAGTTCTAGTCTACTTCCTTCTAGACTCTAGTTATCTAGTTCTAGTCTACTTCCTTCTAGACTCTAGTTATCTAGTTCTAGTCTACTTCCATCTAGACTAGTTATCTAGTTCTAGTCTACTTCCATCTAGACTCTAGTTATCTAGTTCTAGTCTACTTCCTTCTAGACTCTAGTTATCTAGGTCTAGTCTACTTCCTTCTAGACTAGTTATCTAGTTCTGGTCTATTTCCTTCTAGACTCTAGTTATCTAGTTCTGGTCTACTTCCTTCTAGACTCTAGTTATCTAGTTCTGGTCTACTTCCTTCTAGACTCTAGTTATCTAGTTCTAGTCTACTTCCTTCTAGACTCTAGTTATCTAGTTCTAGTCTCGAGGACCATCCCAGTCATATGTCCTTGCTCTTTAAAGCCTTGTGTTACTGCAATAAGCCCAACAAGCAAGGCTGCTGTATTACTTGCTCTGTACTATATGTATGTGTGCGTGTGTCTGAATGTGTGCGTGTGCGTGTGTGTCTGAATGTGTGTGTGCGTGTGTCTGAATGTGTGTGTGTGCGTGTGTCTGAATGTGTGTGTGTGCGTGTGTGTCTGAATGTATGTGTGCGTGTGTGTCTGAATGTGTGCGTTCCCTCCCACCAGGAGGGAGAGTTGATCGTGGAGCCATCCAGTAAGGAGGACGCCCAGCGGTTGTGGCAGATGGAGAGACAGCGTATGCAGGAGACGATGAGACAACAGAAACAACAGATGATGGAGGACAACAAGTGGCTGACCAAGGAGGAAAGACTCCTGGTGGGGAAAACACCTCCGACCTCTACCCCCCTAGACCTAGCAACTCGCCCTAGCAACCACAACCTATTCCACACTAGCAACCAAACCTTGTTGACCTAGTCAACCCCAGCAACCACCCACCTCTCCGCCCTAACAACCAGTCCCCTAACAACAAATGGCTGACCAAGGAGGAAAGGCTCCTAGTGGGGAATATACCTCCAACCTTTACCCCCCTATATCTAGCAACCCGCCCTAGCAACCAGCCTAACAACCTCCTAACAACAATTGGCTGACCAAGGAAGAGAAACTCCTGGTGGGGAATATACAGTTGAAGTCAGAAGTTTACATACACTTAGGTTGGAGTCATTAAAACTCGTTTTTCAACCACTGCACAAATTTCTTGTTAACAAACTATAGTTTTGGCAAGTCGGTTAGGACATCTACTTTGTGCATGACACAAGTAATTTTTCCAACAATTGTTTACAGACAGATTATTTCACTTATAATTAACTGTATCACAATTCCAGTGGGTCAGAAGCTTACATACACTAAGTTGACTGTGCCTTTAAACAGCTTGGAAAATTCCAGAAAATGATGTAATGGCTTTAGAAGCTTCTGATAGGCTAATTGACATCATTTGAGTCAATTGGAGGTGTACCTGTGGATGTATTTCAAGGCCTACCTTCAAACTCAGTGCCTCTTTGCTTGACATCATGGGAAAATCAAAAGAAATCAGCCAAGACCTCAGAAAAAAAATTGTAGACCTCCACAAGTCTGGTTCATCCTTGGGAGCAATTTCCAAACGCCTGAAGGTACCATGTTCATCTGTACAAACAATAGTACGCAAGTATAAACACCACGGGACCACGCAGCCATCATACCGCTCAGGAAGGAGACGCGTTCTGTCTCCTAGAGATGAACGTACTTTGGTGCAAAAACTGCAAATCAATCCCAGAACAACAGCAAAGGACCTTGTGAAGATGCTGGAGGTAACAGGTACAAAGTATCTATATCCACAGTAAAACAAGTCCTATATCGACATAACCTGAAAGGCCACTCAGCAAGGAAGAAGCCACTGCTCCAAAACCGCCATAAAAAAGCCAGACTATGGATTGCAACTTCACATGGGGACAAAGATTGTACTTTTGAAGAAATGTCCTCTGGTCTGATGAAACAATAATAGAACTGTTTGGCCATAATGACCATCGTTATGTTTGGAGGAAAAAGGGGGATGCTTGCAAGCCGAAGAACACCATCCCTACCGTGAAGCAAGGGAGTGGCAGCATCATGCTGTGGGGGTGCTTTGCTGCAGGAGGGACTGGTGCACTTCACAAAATAGATGGCATCATGAGGAAGGAAAATTATGTGGAAATATTGAAGCAACATCTCAAGACATCAGTCAGGAAGTTAAAGCTTGGTCGCAAATGGGTCTTCCAAATGGACAATGACCCCAAGCATACTTCCAAAGTTGTGGCAAAATGGCTTAAGGACAAGAAAGTCAAGGTATTGGAGTGGCCATCACAAAGCCCGACCTCAATCCTATAGAAGATTTGTGGGCAGAACTGTAAAAGCGTGTGCGTGCAAGGAGGCCTACAAACCTGACTCAGTTACACCAGCTCTGTCAGGAGGAATGGGCCAAAATTCACCCAACGTATTGTGGAAGGCTACCCAAAACGTTTGACCCAAGTTAAAACATTTAAAGGCAATGCTACCAAATGCTAATTGAGTGTATGTAAACTTCTGACCAACTGGGAATGTGATGAATGAAATAAAAGCTGAAATAAATCATTCTCTCTACTATTATTCTGACATTTCACATTCTTAAAATAAAGTGGTGATCCTAACTGACCTAAGACAGGGGATTTTTACTAGGATTAAATGTCAGGAATTGTGAAAAACTGAGTTTAAATGCATTTGGCTAAGGTGTATGTAAACTTCTTACTTCAACTGTACCTCCAACCTTTACACCCCTAGACATAGTCCACCTTAACCAGCCCCATTTCCAACCTAACAACCGGCCCCCTATCGACAATAGCAACCTACCCCTAGTACGCCCTAACCACCAACCGTTAGTACGCCCTAACAACCATCCCATAATCCATCCTAACAACCATCCCGTAGTCCATCCTAACAACCATCCCGTAGTCCACCCTAACAACCATCCCGTAGTCCATCCTAACAACCATCCCGTAGTCCATCCTAACAACCATCCCGTAGTCCATCCTAACAACCATCCCGTAGTACTAACAACCACCCCATAGTCCATCCTAACAACCATCCCGTAGTCCATCCTAACAACCACCCCATAGTCCATCCTAACAACCATCCCGTAGTCCATCCTAACAACCATCCCGTAGTCCATCCTAACAACCATCCCGTAGTCCATCCTAACAACCATCCCGTAGTCCATCCTAACAACCATCCCGTAGTCCATCCTAACAACCATCCCGTAGTCCATCCTAACAACCACCCCATAGTCCATCCTAACAACCATCCCGTAGTCCATCCTAACAACCATCCCGTAGTCCTAACAACCACCCCATAGTCCATCCTAACAACCATCCCGTAGTCCATCCTAACAACCATCCCGTAGTCCATCCTAACAACCATCCCGTAGTCCATCCTAACAACCATCCCGTAATCCATCCTAACAACCATCCCGTAGTCCATCCTAACAACCATCCCGTAATCCATCCTAACAACCATCCCGTAGTCCATCCTAACAACCATCCCGTAATCCTTCCTAACAACCATCCTAACAACCATCCCGTTGTCCATCCTAACAACCATCCCGTAGTCCATCATAACAACCATCCCATAATCCATCCTAACAACCATCCCGTAGTCCATCATAACAACCATCCCATAATCCATCCTAACAACCATCCCGTAATCCATCCTAACAACCATCCTGTAGTCCATCCTAACAACCATCCTGTAGTCCTAACAACCATCCCATAGTCCATCCTCACAACCATCCCTATAACTCTCAATGTTCTGTGTTTTGTAAATTGACAGTCCCTGTGGGGACCATGGGGCCCGTGACCAATCATGGGTCGGTTTTCATATTGTGTCAAATGAATCTGAACCTACTTGTTTCTTTACAGGACCCAATGGGACAGGAGGACACCACCAACCCACAGGTATGTGTAACATATGTTACGCTTTACTAAAATACATTATAATAACGGCTTATAGATGCTTATAACAAGTTATAAAGCATTATACCTGAAATATTTAAGTATAGTGTTACCGTATGTTATAATTTTATATTCCTTTAGTTGTGGCTCGATCCATTTACATGAGGTCGCAGTTAATTTTTAACCAATTCACAACTTACTTTACTGCAATGTGATATTTCAGTATGTTTAGGCTGTACAGTACCTGGTGTGATTATCTAAACATCGAATCAAATGTTATTTGTCACATGCTTCGTAAACAACAGGGGTAGACTAACAGTGAAATGCTTACTGACGGGTCCTTTTCCTACAATGTAGAGTTAAAGATGAAGATTTAATGAGAAGTAAAATAGAACAGTGAATAACAATAACAAGTAAAAATAACATGGCTATAAACAGGAAGTACCAGGTAATAACACGGCTATATACAGGAAATACCAGGTAATAACACGGCTATATACAGGAAGTACCAGGTAATAACACGGCTATATACAGGAAGTACCAGGTAATAACACGGCTATATACAGCAGGTACCAGGTAATAACATGGCTATATACAGGAAGTACCAGGTAATAACATGGCTATATACAGGAAGTACCAGGTAATAACATGGCTATATACAGGAAGTACCAGTTAATAACACGGCTATATACAGGGAAGTACCAGGTAATAACATGGCTATATACAGGAAGTACCAGTTAATAACACGGCTATATACAGGAAGTACCAGGTAATAACATGGCTATATACAGGGAAGTACCAGGTAATAACACGGCTATATACAGGAAGTACCAGGTAATAACATGGCTACATACAGGGGAGTACCAGGTAATAACATGGCTATATACAGGAAGTACCAGGTAATAACATGGCTATATACAGGAAGTACCAGGTAATAACATGGCTATATACAGGAAGTACCAGGTAATAACATGGTTATATACAGGAAGCACCAGGCAGTTCCAGTACAGAGTCAGTGTGCAGGGGTACGAGGTAACTGAGGTAGATTTGTACATATACAGTGCATTCGGAAAGTATTCAGATCCATTTACATGAGTAATCAGACCCTTTACTCAGTACTTTGTTGAAGCACCTTTGGCAGTGATTACAGCCTCCAGTCTTCTTGGGTATTACGCTACAAGCTTGGCACACCTGTATTTGGGGAGTTTCTCCCATTCTTCTCTGCAGATCCTCTCAAGCTCTGTCAGGTTGGATGGGGAGCATCGCTACACAGCTATTTTCAGGTCTCTCCAGAGATGTTAGATCAGGATGTTAGATCGGCCAGGTCGCAGTTGTAAATGAGAACCTGTTCTCAACTGGCTTACCTGGTTAAATAAAGGTGAAATAATAAAAAAAAAAGGTTCAAGTCTGGGCTCTGACTGGGCCACTCAAGGACATTCAGAGACTTGTCCCGAAGCCACTCCTGCGTTGTCTTGGCTGTGCGCTTAGGGTCGTTGTCCTGTTGGAAGGTGAACCTTCGCCCCAGTCTGAGTTCCTGAGCGCTCTGGAGTAGGTTTTCATCAAGGACCTCGCTGTCCTTTGCTCCGTTCATGTTTCCCTCGATCCTGACTAGTGTCCCAGTCCCTGCCGCTGACAAACATCCCCATGATTCACCACCATGCTTCACTGTAGGGATGGTGCCAGGTTTCCTCCAGACATGACACATGGAATTCAGGCCAAAGAGTTCAATCTTGGTTTCATCAGACCAGAGAATCTTGTTTCTCATGGTCTGAGAGTCCTTTAGATGCCTTTTGGCAAACTCCAAGTGTCCTGTCATGTGTCTTTTACTGAGGAGTGGCTTCCGTCTGGCCATTCTACCATAAAGGCCTGATTGGTGGAGTGCTGCAGAGGTGGTTGTCCTTCTGGAAGGTTCTCCCATCTCCACAGATGAACTCTGGAGCTCTGTCAGAGTGACCATCGGGTTCTTGGTCACCTCCCTGACCAAGGCCCTTCTCCCACAATTGCTCAGTTTGGCCGGGCGGCCAGCCCTAGGAAGAGTCTTGGTGGTTCCAAACTTCTTCCATTTAACAGTGCTGGAGGCCTCTGTGTTCTTGGACGTTCAATGCTGCAGACATTTTTTGGTATCCTTCCCCACATCTGTGCCTCGACACAATCCTGTCTCTGAGCTCTACAGACAATTCCTTCAGCCTCATGGCTTGGTATTTGCTCTGACATGCACTGTCAACTGTGGGACCTTACATAGACAGGTGTGTGCCTTTCCAAATCATGTCCAATCAATTGAATTTACCACAGGTGGACTCCAATCAAGTTGTAGAAACATCTCAAGGATGATCAATGGAAACAGGATGCACCTGAGCTCAATTTCGAGGTTCATAGCAAAGGGTCTGAATAATTACAGTACCAAATGTTTGGACACACCTACTCATTCAAGGGTTTTTCTTTATTTTTACTATTTTCTACATTGTAGAATAATAGTGAAGACGTCAAAACTATGAAATAACACATATGGAATCCTGTAGTAACCAAAAAAGTATTAAACAAATCAAAATGTATTTTATATTTGAGATTCTTCAAAGTAGCCACGCTTTTTTTTGTTTGTTTAATCTTTTACCAGATCTATTGCGTTATGTTCTCCTACATTCATTTCACATTTCCACAAACTTCAAAGTGTTTCCTTTCAAATGGTATCAAGAATATGCATATCCTTGCTTCAGGTCCTGAGCTACAGACAGTTAGATTTGGGTATGTCATCTTAGGCTGAAATTGAGATGAAGGGTCTGATCCTTTTAATATCAATATCATACAGTGGATGCTTGTTTATTGATGGCGCTGGCAGCACCCAGTCAACGTTTCTTTCTCTTCCTTTCTACTCTCAGATCCGAACGGGTCTCTCAGATCAGAACGGGTCTCTCAGATCCGAACGGGTCTCTCAGATCCGAACGGGTCTCTCAGATCAGAACGGGTCTCTCAAATCTGAACGAGTCTCTCAGATCCGAACGGGTCTCTTAGATCTGAATGAGTCTCTCAGATCAGAACGGGTCTCTCAGATCAGAACGGGTCTCTCAGATCCGAACGGGTCTCTCAGATCCGAACGGGTCTCTCAGATCAGAACGGGTCTCTCAGATCTGAATGAGTCTCTCAGATCTGAACCCGGCATGGGTCTGTTTGGGTCTGTCTTTCCACAGGCCTTTTTGTAATGGGTCTGACTGTCCTCGGGTCCATTCGGAATGGGTCTCTATATATCTATATATTTTTTTATGCATATCGGATCAGGTAGGAAAGCCATGGATCCATTTCGGAATGGGTCAACATTTCTGGAAGTGTGAAGACCTCTAGTGTGGACCATGTTAATTCCTTAGTGATGTGGACACCGAGGAACTTTAAGCTCTCGATGCGCTCCACTACAGCCCCGTCGATGTGGATGGGGGCGTGCTCGCCCTTCCGTTTCCTGTAGTCCACGATCAGCTCCTTTGTCTTGCTGACATTGAGGGAGAGGTTGTTTTTCTGGAACCACATTGCCAGGTCTCTGACCTCCTCCCTATAGGCTGCCTTATCGTGATCAGTCCTACCGCTGTCGTGTCATCAACAAACTTGATGATGGAGTTGTGCGCGGCCATGCAGTCGTGGGTGAACAGGGAGTACAGAAAGGGACTAAGCACACACCCCTCCTGAGGGGCCCCGTGTTGAGGGTCAGCG
>NW_028166139.1:15000-25535 GCF_964263955.1 Coregonus lavaretus
AAATCTTAAAGTAAATGTTGATGTCACAGCGTTGTTCAGTAATTATTCTGATGATCATAGTACATTTCTTAATGTATTTGATGATGTGTTCTGAATTTTTCTTGGTAAAATACTGTTATTCTATCGTTTGTATTCAAATAGCTACAGTTTCCTTACAAACTGAACACGTCTAATTCAGAACTGCCAGATAGCACCTAATGGCTGAACCCAGAACCATAAGGTTCCTTCTATCTGCGATTCAATCAGTACTCTTGGTGCAAAGTTAAATCAGTTACCAAAATCGTTTTCATTCCTATCGATTCCCAAAACAGCCGTTTCTGTTTATATAGTCTTTATTACACAGCAACACGTGTTTCATATTGTTATAGAGAGAGAGAGAGAGAGAGAGAGAGAGGGGGGGGGGGGGGGGGGAGGAGAGAGGGTGGGAGGCAGAGAGAGAGAGAGAGAGAGAGGGGGGGGGGGAGAAGGAGAGAGGGGGGGAAGAAGGAGAGCGAGAGAGAGAGAGAGAGAGAGAGAGAGAGAGAGAGAGAGACTCAGTCAATAGAAAAGTAATGCTCTGCTTTGCAATGCAAACTGATTCAGAGTTCATATTATCAAAGTACTCTTTTTCCTCTCCCAGTAGAGCATGCAACTTATTTGTCCTTTCGAGGTGAAAAGCGGACAGTCACCTTATTGGATAGCATTTACCCACAAGTCATTGCTTCTCCAATATGAAGCAGTACATTGGTTGTGCCAGTCAGTCATCTAGTTACGTCCTCAGTTCTGTTTATTCCTGTGTGGAACAGAAAGGTCCTCTGCCTGCTTGGATATTCCTATGTGGAACAGAAAGGTCCTCTGCCTGCTTGGATATTCCTATGTGGAACAGAAAGGTCCTCTGCCTGCTTGGATATTCCTATGTGGAACAGAAAGGTCCTCTGCCTGCTTGGATATTCCTATGTGGAACAGAAAGGTCCTCTGCCTGCTTGGATATTCCTATGTGGAACAGAAAGGTCCTCTGCCTGCTTGGATATGATGTTTGTTAACAGTTCTTCATCTCCTCCTAAATCATAATTTTCTGCATGAATACCAAGTGGTTCAAGTTACTGCACACCACTGTCGTAGTGCCAGTTACACTGTGCCAGCCTGCTCTGGGGGCAGAGGATAGGTCTACAGGCCCTAAATGATGCCAGTCTTGTGCCAAGCATGGTAGATCTCAGGCCAGACCCCCGGTCCTAAATCATGCCGGCCCGGCATGGTAGATCTCAGGCCCAGACCCTAGGGATGGAGGAAGAGTCCAGGTCCTAGATCATGGTGGCCAGCCAGGGAGGAAGGAAGGGTCCAGGACCTAGATCATGATGGCCAGCCAGGGAGCGAGGAAGAGTCCAGGTTCTAGATCATGCCAACCAGCCAGGGAGGGAGGAAGAGTCCAGGTCCTAGATCATGCCAGCCAGCCAGGGAGGGAGGAAGAGTCCAGGTCCTAGATCATGCCAGCCAGCCAGGGAGGGAGGAAGAGTCCAGGTCCTAGATCATGCCAGCCAGCCAGGGAGGGAGGAAGAGTCCAGGTCCTAGATCATGATGGCCAGCCAGGGAGGGAGGAAGAGTCCAGGTCCTAGATCATGCCAGCCAGCCAGGGAGGGAGGAAGAGTCCAGGTCCTAGATCATGCCAGCCAGCCAGGGAGGGAGGAAGAGTCCAGGTCCTAGATCATGATGGCCAGCCAGGGAGGGAGGAAGAGTCCAGGTCCTAGATCATGATGGCCAGCCAGGGAGGGAGGAAGAGTCCAGGTCCTAGATCATGATGGCCAGCCAGGGAGGGAGGAAGAGTCCAGATCCTAGATCATGATGGCCAGCCAGGGAGGGAGGAAGAGTCCAGGTCCTAGATCATGATGGCCAGCCAGGGAGGGAGGAAGAGTCCAGGACCTAGATCATGCCAGCCAGCCAGGGAGGGAGGAAGAGTCCAATGGTTCCTAGGAGACACACGATGATAAACATCCACAGGAAGATACGGTCGATCACCATGGCAACGTACTTCCAGTCTTCCTTCACCTGGATGGAGAGGAGAGAGAGACATGAATGAATGGTAACACTTTATAGTTGATTTAGTGCAACGATTGTGATGGTTTAGTTGAACAATCTTTGTAATTAATGTTCTACAAAAAATAGCAGCTATCTGCAATATTAGTGCTACAAATACTACCCTGTTCAGCTGTGTTACTGTCTGTCATAACCAGTATACAGGTGGGCCGCCACTACCAAAAGGTTTTCAGGAACAGGGTGCTTATCTGGGTATATAGACACTGTAGATTCTTGACATTTCAGAAATAGAAAGATCAAAAGGATCTGCATGTCATAACCACTCACACTAAAGTCTGGTCTGTTGTGCTACGCCATAAAATCACTCACACTGATACTACGTCATAAATACTCACACTAAAGTCTGGTCTGTTGTGCTACGCCATAAAATCACTCACACTGATACTACGTCATAAATACTCACACTAAAGTCTGGTCTGTTGTGTTACGCCATAAAATCACTCACACTGATACTACGTCATAAATACTCACACTAAAGTCGGCGTCCTCTGCCCTCAGGTGGTCGGCAATGTAGTGCAGCCCCTCCAGAGCCCGTATCACGCTGGGAGACAAAGGGAAATCTATCCCTCTAGACTCTGACACCAAGTTAGCCGGTTGCTGGGTTGGGTTAACCCTTCTATTCACCCCTCCTCCTCCTCCTCCGACCCCCCCATCCAGGCGGTTCTGGGGCCCCCCTGCCCCTGGGGGTGGATGGTTCTGCTGGGGCGGAGGGGTGGAGCCCGGGGGTCTGGGTGACGGAGGACGGAAGGAGAAGTAGGAGGTCAGCGCCCCCAGCTCCAGGTCCTCATAACAGGGGGTCCGTCCCCGGGGCTCCTCCCTGGTCCCTCCTCCGTCCCGGAGCCAGCTGGCTGAGGTGCTGAGGCAGGGAGGAGGGCCTAGGCCTGGGTGAAAGAAGGAATCAATTTGAGACATTTGAAATAGGGCCGGTTTCCAGGACACAGATTAAGTCTAGTCCTGGACTTAAAGACATGAGTGGTTGTTAGTGTAAGACTGGGCTCAATCTGTGTCCGGGAAACGGGGCAATAGAGTTGGCTCAGCTATGGGAGTACATAGATTAAAATCAGAAAGAAAAAAAGCTGAAAAATACAGTCTAGTGATTTATTTCCATTGTGGTCCTTATCCACAAAGCATCTCAGAAAAGGTCCTGGGAATCCTGTTAAAACCTGTTTTAACACAAAAAAAACTCCAAGCTCAGAGTAGGTTTTAGGATGATGTTAAGACCAGTGGAGGTGGAAGTGATGCAGACAATTACATTGATAGAAGATACAATCTATCTGCAATATTAAGCTGATCCATCCCCCCGAAGAAAAAAAAAAAAAAAAAAATAAGAAAAAAAGAAATTAAATAAGAAAAGTAAAAAAAAAAAAAAGACCAGTGGAGGTTGCTGAAGGGAGGACGGTTCATAATAATGTCTGGAACGGAGTAAATGGAATGGAATGTGTTTGACGTATTTGATACCATTCCACTGATTCCGCTCCAGTCATTACCACGAGCCCCGTCCTCCCCAATTAAGGTGGCACCAACCCCCTGTGGTTAATCCTTGTAATCACGACAGTTTGAGGTACCGCAAAAGATGGTTATGACGCTCTATGACATTGTTGCAAATAATGGGGAATAACCAATCCCGATGAGGCATCGCCAGCTGCTCTATAGCACTCAGATAACCACAGTGAATGTGACGGATCCTTCACCGTAGGGAAAAAACAGCATGACGCTGCCACTACCATGCTTCACCGTAGGGAAAAACAGCATGACGCTGCCACACCATGCTTCACTGTAGGGAAAAACAGCATGACGCTGCCACTACCATGCTTCACCGTAGGGAAAAACATCCCCACAGCATGATACTGCCACTACCATGCTTCACTGTAGGGATGGTGCCAGGTTTCCTCCAGACGTGACACTTGGCATTCCCATTCTTCTCTGCAGATCCTCTCAACCTCTGTCAGGTTGGATGGGGAGCGTCGCTGCACAGCTATTTTCAGGTCTCTCCAGAGATGTTAGATCGGGTTCAAGTCCCGGCTCTGGCTGGGCCACTCAAAGACATTCAGAGACTTGTCCCGAAGCCACTCCTGCATTGTCTTGGCTGTGTGCTTAGGGTTGTTGTCCTGTTGAAAGGTGAACCTTCGCCCCAGTCTGAGGTCCTGAGCACTCTGGAGCAGGTTTTTTCAAGGATCTCTCTGTCCTTTGCTCCGTTCATCTTTCCCTCGATCCTGACTAGTCTCCCAGTCCCTGCCGCTGAAAAACATCACCATGATTCACCACCATGCTTCACCGTAGGGATGGTGCCAGGTTTCCTCCAGACGTGACACATGGCATTCAGGCCAAAGAGTTCAATCTTGGTTTCATCAGACCAGAGAATCTTGTTTCTCATTGTCTGAGAGTCCTTTAGGTGCCTTTTGGCAAACTCCAAGTGGGCTGTCATGTGCCTTTTTACTGAGGAGTGGCTTCCGTCTGGCCACTCTACCATAAAGGCCTAATTGGTGGAGTGCTGCAGAGATGGTTGTCCTTCTGGAAGGTTCTCCCATCTCCACAGAGGAACTCTGGAGCTCTGTCAGAGTGACCATCGGGTTCTTGGTCACCTCCTTGACCAAGGCCCTTCTCCCCCGATTGCTCAGTTTGGCTGGGCGGCCAGCTCTAGGAAGAGTCTTGGTGGTTCCAAACTTCTTCCATAAAAGAAAGATGGAGGCACAGTGTTCTTGGGAACCTTCAATGCTGCAGACATTTTTTTATACCCTTCCCCAGATCTGTGCCTCGCCACAATCCTGTCTCGGAGCTCTACGGACAATTCCTTCGACCTCATGGCTTGGTTTTTGCTCTGACATGCACTGTCAACTGTGGGGCCTTATATAGACAGGTGTGTGCCTTTACAAATCATGTCCAATCAATTGAATTTACCACAAGCGGACTCCAATCAAGTTGTAGAAATAGTCTCATCGCAAAGGGTCTGAATACTTATGTAAATAAGGTATTTCTGTTTTTTATTTTGAACAAATTTGCAAACATTTCCAAAAACCTGTTTTCGCTTTGTCATTATGGGGTATTGTGTGAATATTGATGAGAAAAAAAAGTAATTTAATAAATTTTAGAATAAGGCTGTAACGTAACAAAATGTGGAAAAAGTCAAGGGGTCTGAATACTTTCCGAATGCACTGTTGTGTGTTATTTATTTATTTATTGCAACTGTCAACCACAGGAGGACTCAGGAGCCCTCTCTCAATGAGTACTGCTTGCCTGCTGCTGCTCTGCTGATCATCAGATGGGGGAGGAGAGGAGGTAGGGGGGCCTCGTGGGTAACTGGGGGGGGGGGCTGCCGTGATTGGGTAACCGATTAATAAAAAAGTAATAAATAAACTGCATAATAAATACATGTGATTGGTCAATTGTGTGAGTCAGGGGCTGGGCCCAAACCCATAGGGGGCCCAAGAGGCAAAACAATATTAATAAACAATTACATTATTATTATTATTGTTATTATATATATTTTTAAAAGTGGATTAAGTTTGATCACAATCACATACAAGTAACTGACAAAATAAAGGAAACACCAACATCAAGTGTCTTAAAAGGGTGTTGGGCCACCACGAGCCAGAACAGCTTCAATGAGCCTTGGCATAGATTCTACAAGTGGACCTAAACCGTGCCAGGGAAATGCACCCCACACCATTACATAACTTTATATCCCTCGTTTACTCAAGAGTTTCCTTTATGTTGGCAGTTACCGGTTGCCTACAGTCGGGAAGGCCGCAATTTGTGCAGTTTAGGCAGCAGGCGCCAAATATACAGCTTGTTGCGTTGTGGCCATAGACCTATAATCCATAGAAGGGTTTTGGAACCTCTTACCCTGGCAATTTGAGTGTTAAACTCATGGGTACACTAGCAATGGCTGCCAGTCCTGACCTGGATGGGAACTGCCATCTGCGGCTGTTGGTTTGCCTTTTGCAAATTTCAAAATAAAAATCGCAGGAAAAACGTACAGTTTGGAAAAGCGAATGCTTACTGCTGAAAAGTGAAGACTATAGAATATTAATAACAAAATATTTTGCAACAATTCCTACATTTTTGCCAACAGCAGCACTGGTTTTCAGAGTAGCTCATCTTGAGATTTGCCAAGAGGCGCCATCCCAGTGAGTAGTAGTGGTGGTTTCTTCGTCATCATTAGGTGGAAATTACATTTGATTATATTTAATAGCCTACTGTAGCCTGTAATTTACACTGAACAACAATATAAATGCAACACGCAACAATTTCAAAGATTTTACTGAGGTACAGTTCATATAAGGAAATCAGTCAATTGAAATCAATTCATTAGGCCCTAATCTATGGATTTCACATGACTGGGAATACAGATATGCATCTGTTGGTCACAGATACCTTTAAAAAAAAAGGTAGGGCCGTGGATCAGAAAGCCTGCCTCATGCAGCGCGACACGTCAGGCTGTTGAAGTTCCTGGATATTGGCGGGGACTGGAACAGGCTGTCGTACACGTCGATCCAGAGCATCCCAAACATGCTCAATGGGTCACATGTCTGGTGAGTATGCAGGCCACAACTTGAGACATCTGTAGCATTGTGTTGTGTGACAAAAAGGTATTGTCTCCAGCACAAGGTGCACCTGTGTAATGATCATGCTGTTTAATCAGCTTCTTGTTATGCCACACCTGTCAGGTGGATGGATTATCTTGGCAAAGGAGAAATGCTCACTAACAGGGATTTAAATAAATTTCTGTACAACATTTGAGAGAAATAAGCTTTTTGTGCATATGGAATTTTTTGGGTTATTTTATTTCAGCTCATGAAACATGGGACCAACACTTTACATGCTGCGTTTATATTTTTGTTCAGTGTACTGTGTATATACACAGAGTATAGAAAACATTAAGAACACCTGCTCTTTTCATGAAAGAGACTGATTGACTTATTGATGTCACTCGTTAAATCCACTTCAATCAGTATAGATGAACGGGAGGAGACAGGTTAAAGGATTTTTAAGCCATGTGTTATGTGGGCAGCTTGTCTCTCCCTTTTCTGTTTCCCTTCCTCCTTGTTTTGTCCCCTCTTTGTCTGTTGTATCTGTATGTGTGTTTGTCCCCATTATGTGGGTGTGTCTGGAGTGGATCGGGGGGCGTGCTCAGGATCTGCCTCTCCTGTGCAGCTGCGGGTTGTTTCCAGTGATTCCTGCCTACGCAGCTGCATCCTATTCTCTCATCAACCTGCACTACTAATTCCTGGGCATGGCTCTCCACCGGCGCCAGATCGTTGTTCTTACTAGAGCGGTAACTTGGCTCACCAGTAGAGTAAATTGTCTTTGTCTTCAGCCTGGCTCTTTACTCTCCTTAACCTGTCGTTTGTTTTGTCTTCAGTTCAGACATACCTCCCAACCTGCCTGCCTGCCTGCCTGCCTCAGCCTCTCCTTCCTCCGGAGCCGACTAGCCCACTCTGTTCCTTTTCTTCAGTTGTTTTTGGACTAAGACAAATTGAACTTTTATTAAAATAATTTTTGTTTCTTCCACTCCCTTTGTCGTGTTTTGTTTCTCTGAGTGCTGGGTTTAACCATAGCCTAACACCATGAGACAATTGAGACATGGATTGTGTATGTGTGCCATTCAGAGGGTGAATGGGCAAGGCAAAATATTTAAGTGCCTTTGAACAGGGTATGGTAGTAGGTGCCAGGCACACCGGTTTGTGTCAAGAACTGCAACGCTGTTGTATCAAAAATGGTCCACCACCCAAAGGAAATCCAGCCAATTCGACACAACTGTGGGAAGCGTTGGGGTCAACATGGGCCAGCATCCCTGTGGAACGCTTTCAACACCTTGTAGAGTCCATGACCCGACGAATTTAAGCTGTTCTGAACAAAACAAAGCCCTGGGGCCCATGATTTCTTATTCCGGCCCTGCTCGCCACCCTTCATCTACTCTAAATCGCTTTAGCGTGTAGCTTCAAAGAGACAACTTAAAATAATGTGATTATTTATTAGCCTAGTGGTTATAAGTACTTAGGCACATCATGTGAATTAGGCCTCACGTGAAATCATTTTCAAAAAGCGAGAGATACTGATGCATGTAGGTGTAGATTATTTCTGGGTTGATCTATGGTGCAGGAACCACTGACTCGCTGACTTTTTCTACTATCAAGACTCCTGCTGGTAAAAATGTATGCACACATGACTGTAAGTCGCTTTGGATAAAAGCGTCTGCTAAACGGCATATTATTATTATATTATTATATAGGGAATAGGGTGCCATTTGGGACACAAAGTCTAGGGACGTATTTCCATTATGGTCCTTGCGATTATCACCACCTCACCTGGTGGTCTGGCGGTGATGGTCCGTCCCTGACGCCGTGCCACCGCTGCCCCCTGCTGGAGCAACAACAACCTGCATCTCCTTCCGTCCGGCGCCGGCCGCCTCATGAACAGCCACCTGGGGATCAGGTCCAGGAAGACAGAGTGGACCCAGCGAGGCATCTTATGGGTCCCCGGGGAGCGGTGGTGGACGTTGAGGACAAACACAGTGATGACGATGGAGAGAGTGACGAAGATCATGGTGAAGAGGAGGTACTCTCCAATCAGAGGGATGACCAGGGAGGTGGACGGGATGATCTCTGTGATGAGGAGCAGGAAGACGGTGAGGGAGAGGAGGACGGAGATACACAGGGTGATCTTCTCCCCACAGTCTGAAACAAGAAGGAGGAAGACGGTGAGGGAGAGGTGGATGGAGATACACAGGGTGATTTTCTCCCCACAGTCTGAAACAAGAAGGAGGAAGAGGGTGAGGGAGAGGAGGATGGAGATACACAGGGTGATCTTCTCCCCACAGTCTGAAACAAGAAGGAGGAAGAGGGTGAGGGAGAGGAGATCGGAGATACACAGGGTGATCTTCTCCCCACAGTCTGAAACAAGAAGGAGGAAGAGGGTGAGGGAGAGGAGGATGGAGATACACAGGGTGATCTTCTCCCCACAGTCTGAAACAAGAAGGAGGAAGAGGGTGAGGGAGAGGAGGATGGAGATACACAGGGTGATCTTCTCCCCACAGTCTGAAACAAGAAGGAGGAAGAGAGTGAGGGAGAGGAGGATGGAGATACACAGGGTGATCTTCTCCCCACAGTCTGAAACAAGAAGGAGAAACAAATATACTTTATTTATTTAAATCAGAGAATGGAAATGTGTATTTTTGCTCACAATCCAACCCCCCAAAACACAAACACACACACACGTCAGCAACACTGGTCTGTCAGCTTAGACCACTTCTGTTTTTCTAAGGCTGAGCAGGCAGAGAGAGAAATTATCATAAATTGTATTTTAGTTTAACCACAGAATATCATTTTTTCCCCTTCTATTTTGCAACTAAACAGAAAATGTTGTTACCATGAGAAAGTTAACCTTTCCCAGGGGTAGGAGGTCTGGAGTAGGTTACTGCTGGCTCTGTTCTACCTGAATGTGATTTAGTCCCAGGTTTAAATCCGTCCCTGATTAGAGGGGAAGAATTAATAAAAGCAGTGGAACTGTCCACTGGGCAGAATACAGCATTTCAACGTGGAAATGTTGGTTGAGACGTTGATCAATGAGATTTCAACCTTTCTTCACCCACTCAAAAAGACAGCCAACAGTTTTATTATTTTTATTTTTGAAAACTATACTCAACTAATAATCAACTACATTTAAATATAGGTTGAGAACATATTGTGATCAAATTTGACCAAAACACACCATGTCCTCAACAGGGATTATCACCAATCCATGAAGTGTGTTGATTCGATGTTTAGAAGTTGTTGCCATTTTGTGATGAAGGCTTCTTTACATTGAATAAGGAGAAGAACCTGAGATTAGAACAGGAAAACAATCTGTATCAACCAGGACCTCTGATGTATGCACACTCTTGAAAAGCACCGTGATATGTAGAATACAACACACCCTGATACGTAGAATACAACACACCCTGATACGTAGAATACAGCACCCTGATACGTAGAATACAACACCCTGATACGTAGAATACAACACACCCTGATACATAGAATACAGCACCCTGATATGTAGAATACAACACACCCTGATACGTAGAATACAACACACCCTGATACGTAGAATACAGCACCCTGATACGTAGAATACAGCACCCTGATACGTAGAATACAGCACCCTGATACATAGAATACAGCACCCTGATACGTAGAATACAGCACCCTGACACGTAGAATACAGCACCCTGATACGTAGAATACAGCACCCTGATACGTAGAATACAGCACCCTGATACGTAGAATACAGCACCCTGACACGTAGAATACAGCACCCTGATACGTAGAATACAGCACCCTGATACGTAGAATACAGCACCCTGACACGTAGAATACAGCACCCTGATACGTAGAATACAGCACCCTGATACGTAGAATACAGCACCCTGATACGTAGAATACAGCACCCTGATACGTAGAATACAGCACCCTGATACGTAGAAT